>NC_037351.1:62162052-62317253 GCF_002263795.3 Bos taurus | reverse complement strand
AAACAGAACACTTAACTTCTACAGTAGTATCATATGTAGTCGTTTTATTGTGTAGTTATCCCTCCACATAATTATAGCCAACCCTCAACAAGGCCTTGAGAAAATTCATGGTACGAGTTTCTATTAATAAACAGAATATAGAAAATATTACATTATGGAAGACTTCTTTACCAAAAATACATTCAATGTCTCCTTTCAAAAAGCAAACTTCTCTTGTACATAATTAAAGAATCATAGACCTTCATGGGTCTTTTATGGTCATCTTTATAAATAAATTGAGACACGCTGTATTCCTTTCAAAAGAATAATAATTATTATTTCCACCCAGTGTTTTCACCCAATAAGATCTATGTTGCCATAACAAAGAACAAGAACATTCTGTATGAGCTGAAATGGAGAAATGCTCAGAATAGAATATGAAGTTGAAAAAGAAAGATGCAAGCTGATTGATCTTAGCATCTCTAGATGTGGCACAACCATTCAATTGTGATGGAGTAGCACCAGCTGTGTGTTCTTGCCGAAGAATTAAGCCTGAATCTAATCAAATCTCTAGAGCTAAGTTACATTTATAGGAAATACAAAGGAAAGAGGAATATTTTAAAAGAAGACACAGGGAAACAAACCCAGAATGTGGAACAGCACATTGTTTTGTACAACTTGTCAGTGGCAGGGGGAAAGGCAGGAAGACTGGCCTTGATGAAAAGAAACTAAAGGGTTAATAACCCGTGGAGGAGGAAATGGCAACCACTCCAGTATTCTTTTTTTTTGAAGGTTTTCAGGATTTATTTAAGCATATTTTGGGGCAGAGTACCACTGCTGACTTATTTTATCCTTGGTGAATGACACCCTCATTCATCTTGTCCACTTAAAGCCTGAAACTTGAATGTTATTATCCACCTCCTCCCTTTTCACTCACCGCCTTGGTCCCATCTGGTTCTTGCTTGTTCTACATCTCAAATAGAGCTTGAAGCAATTTTATTCATCTTCACGACTGAGTGGACCACAACAAACTCTGGAAAATTCCTAAGAGGTGGAAATACCAGAACCACCTGACCTGCCTCTGAGAAATCTGTATGCAGGTCAGGAAGCAACAGTTAAACTCGACACACGAACAACAGACGGGTTCCAAATAGAGAAGGAGTACATCAAGGCTGTGTTTGTCACCCTTGCTTATTTAACTTATATGCAGATTACATCATGAGAAATGCCAGGCTTTATGAACCTCAAACTGGAATCAGATTGGCTGGGAGAAATATCAATAACCTCAGATATGCAGAATGACACCACCACCCTTTATAGGCAGAAAAGTGGGAAGAAGAACTAAAGAGCCTCTTTGCTAAATAAGTGAAAAGAAGAGAGTAAAAATGTTGGCTTAAAACTCAACATTCAGAAAACTAAGATCATGGCAATCTGGTCCCATTATTTTCATGGCAAATAGATGGAAACAGTGGGAAACAGTGACAGACTTTTATTTTCTGGGGTGGCTCCAAAATCCACTGCAGTGGTGACTTGCAACAGCCATGAAATAAAAGATGCTTTCTCCTTGGAGGAAAAGATATGACCAACCTAGAAAAGCATATTAAAATTCAGAGACATTACTTTTCAACAAAAGATCTGTCTAGTCAAAGCTTGTGGTTTTTCCAGTAGTCATGTATGGATGTGAGAGTTGGACTATGAAGAAAGCTGAGTGCCGAATAATTGAATGCTTTTGAACTGTGGTGTTGGAGAAGAGTCTTGAGAGTCCTTTGGACAGCAAGGAGATCCAACCAGTCCATCCCAAAGGAAATCAGTCCTGAATATTCATTGGAAGGACTGACGCTGAAGCTGCAACTCCAATACATTGGCCACCTGATGCAAAAAACTGACTCATTTGAAAGACCCAGATGCTGGGAAAGATTGAAGGCAGGAGGAGAAGGGGCTGACAGGACAAGATGGTTGGGTGGCATCATGGATTCAATGGACATGAATCTGAGTAATTCCAGGAGTTGGTGATGGACAGGGAGACCTGGCGTGCTGCAATCTATGGGGTAGCAAAGAGTGAGACAGGACTGAGTGACTGAACTGAACTGAACTGCCACTGCTTATTCAAGTTACTATTATCTCTCACAGGGAAATCTGTGAACACTTCTTAACTGGTTTATAATGCAGCAGCTGAAGTGATTTAAAAAAAAATTAATGTATTTATTTTAATTGGAGGCTAATTACTTTTACAATATTGTGGTGGTTTTTGCCTACATTGACATGAATCAGCCACTGGTGTACATGTGTCCCCTATCCCAAACCCCCCTCCCACGTCCCTCCCCATCCCATCCCTCTGGGTTGTCCCCAGGGCACTCCAATATTCTTTCCTGAAAAATCCCATGGATTGAGAAGCCTGGCCTACTGTAGTCGAAAGGGTGCAAAGAGTCGGACACAACTAAGTGACTGAGCACACAGAGCATAAGGGTTATAACAACCAAATGGCAGTGTAGGGTTACAACAACCAAAAGCACAAGGGTTATTACAAACAAATGCAGTGTTTAGATCTGGGTTTAAACCTATTATTAAAGGACATTTTTGAGGTAATCAGGGGAATTTGATTATGGACTGAAGAATCAGGTGCTGCTAAGACATCATTATTATTTTGTCTTATGTGATCATTGTAATTAGCAGAGTGTCAATTTTTAAAAAACAAGATGCACATTGATGTCTGTAAGGGTGAAATAACATGACATCTGGGATTTGTTTAAAAGAAAAATTTGATAAATTTGAATTTGTGTTTTGAGGAATGTGTACTATCTCTCTGCTTTGATATGTCAGGAAATTCATAATAAATAGTAAATGGAAAATGCAAATTGTAAAATGTGTTATGATATGCTTTTTTGTCAGAAAAAGGGAGAAATAAGAATATATACTTTATTTTCTTGTGTTTGCATTGGGAAGGGTACACAAAAGATTCATGAAAATAGAAACCTATAGGTTGGGTGGGGGAAACTGGTGGACTTGAAGGGGTGAGAATGAAGCTTCTCAGTATAAGTTTTTTATATTGCTTTAAACTTTAGCCATTTGGATGTGTTGCCTAAACAGTTAAAAAAAAACACCAAGAAATAAAAGTTAAGTGAAAATGATAATATTCAGAAAAAGTCCTGTATACACAGAAAAAGAAAGGGGTTAGAGTAGATTTCTAGGCACCTTCATGTCTAGACCTCAATGAATTAATACATTGTTAATTTTTTTAAAGCCTGACTAGTAAGTATTTCATTTTAAAAATAATTTTATTTATTTATTTAGGCTGTCCTGGGTCTTTGCTGCTACATGTGGGCTTAGTTGTTCCATGGCATGTGGGATCTTCCTGGGCTATGGGGATTGAACCTGTGTTCCCTTCATTGGCAGGTGGCTTCCCAGGGAAGTTCCCATTGTTAAAACTTTTATTAAGCTGGATCCAGTAATAATTCCAGAGATGTATAGAGGACAGAGTAATAATAAGAAACACAATAAACCAAAATCAGAACACAAAATGTGAAGCCTGAAACTTTTAACAGTTTTGCTTGGACTCACCCATGCTGTTAGTAAATCTAACCTCTGACCCCATGTTTAATCAAATCTACCTTACACTTGAATATGTACATTTGCTTGTTGTTATTAGGTATGTGGGCAGACATAGTAAGGACAAATATGAAATTTATGAAACATAGTTTGCAGTGGGAAAACAATCTGGTTCTTAGGGAAACTCGTGTTCTTGCCTGAAATGAACAGTCATATACCTTTGGGCAAATTGGTCTTTTCAGGTCTCAGTTTCCTTGTCTATGCTGCTGCTGTTAAGTCACTTCAGTCGTGTCCAACTCTGTGCAACCCCAGAGACGGCAGCCCACCAGGCTCCCCTGTCCCTGGGATGCTCCAGGCAAGAACACTGGAGTGGGTATATACCATAAAGAAATTGAACATGATCTCCTGAGTCACCACTAACTTTGTGGCACTATAAAGGTACACACACAGAACAAGCTGGATATTATAATAAATGCATTTAGTAACGTTTAAAGTGAGTGACAAGGAAATTCAGGCAGAGAAGACAGAGGAAGACCACAGGGTTTTCAGAAACTATTCCATCTGAGAGCTCACTTCCCTTTTATAAATAGATGTTTGCTTTAAAGATTTCCAGACAAAAGTCACTCTCCCAGAGTTGAGACTGTTTGAGTCTGAGATGTTAATCTCAATAATGGAGAGTGTGGTTCAACACTTTCTGGCAATTGATGCCCAAAGCCCCTGGGCTGGAAGAGAGGGGACATCTAGTGTATATGGGAGGAAATAGAATATCGAGGTGCCTTCAGTTCCCCCAACAGGAGGGGGAAAGAATCATTACAGGAAGGAATGCATTTTTCCTTGGTGGAAGAGTTTGGAAGTTCAGGTCAAAGTCAGAATATTAGAGCAGCTGTTCATATATCACCTAACACAATTTCCTCATGTTATAAGTTTTATAAATGGGGAGGCCAACCTAGTAAGCTTATATGACATAGCTCAGTTTGTATTAGAGCAAGGCTAAGAACTAGTTTCATGATTGGAGTAGAAAGGGCAGCTAAATGTGAGGATAAGGAACAGGCCTGGGATTTCCCTGGCAGTTCAGTGGTTAAGAATGCACACTTCAAAGCAGGGGGCATGGGTTTAATCCCTGGTCAGGGAACTAAGATCCTACAAGTCACATGGCATGGCCAAAAGAAAAAAAAAAAAAAGAATCAGGCCATTCATTCATGGTGATATCTCCCAGCTCCTAGTCCAGTTCCTGACAAGTAGCAGATGCTTCATAAACATTGGTCACAGAACTCACCAGCTGACTGACTTGACTGAATGAATGTATGAGTGATATATTTCTACCTGTGTTCCCAGGAACACTGTCCATTTCAGACTGAGGACTACTATTTCACTGGAGATACTAGAGGGTTTACTCTACTTGCCAAGAGACACTTGACAGAGTAACAGTTTTCTTCCTCTGAGTATTGCTTCCTCTTCGTTGATGAGGACAGGGTAAATGTCAGTCTTCACAGGATGTGTGTGGTCTAGCATGAGAGAGAACTGGCATTTCCTTTGCTGTCATCGTAGATGACAGTGTTAAGAGAGCAGTGATTGGTAGTCAAATGCCTGCTGTGCTGGGCCAGCAGTCTGGAGAGTGGCCACTGCTCCTGTGACTTGGGAGGAGAGACAGTTCCAGGAAATACTCAGTTCGATTGGAGAATTGAAACGGCACCTAAACAGAGCCATTGTTTGACTTTCTTCTTCAGAATCCATGTTTTCACATCTTTTTGATTGTGTCCTGCTCATGCTGCTGCTGCTTACAAGTAAGTCTGGATTTTTGCAGTTGGATAGTACAAGATAAAGATGCAAGGATGATCATTGTAATAAGCAAAAGCTTGGAAGAAACCTAAATATCCACCAGCAGAAGGTGGGTAAAGAAATTGTGATATATCCATGATACAAATAGCAAAGCTGATGAAACATAATGATATGAGATGTCTTTAAATCATAATGTTAATTGAAGAAAGAAAGGAGCAGAAAAATGGATACATTGGACTTGTTTTTGTGTGTGTCACAGGGCAGTGGGAATACATGAATGCTTCTCTGGGAAAGGGAGCTGGGAAATGGAAAAGAGCAGGGTATGGGAGAGTTGTCATATGCTTTTTATACTGCTTTTATAATATGTGTGTATATTTTTATACTGCTTTTTAATATGCGTGTATATTAGTGTGTAGTTAATATAAATTTTAAACTTCAGAACAGCCATACATTAACTTCTTATTCAGCCAAGGGTTTTTATTCATTATGTGACTGGTCCTTCATTAAAAAAATAGGAGAGAGAGTTTTGTGTCAGGATAACTGCCCTGAGTTTGTGAATAGACGACTAGCCTAAATGGGTGAGCTCTTTTCCTGGCTGACAGTGACTCACTGCTGATTATCTGTTTCCATCAGCAGTGCCCTTCAATGTTCACAGGACCAGGCCATGATTCTCTCCTTGGGCACTGGTTCTCAAAGTGAGGTTCTAAGATGAGCCATATTCTGAGCGTGTCCTGGGAACTTGTTAGAAATATAATTCTTGGGCCCCACCCAAGAACTATTGAATGGGGAACTCTAGCAGTTGAGCTCAGCTCTCTCTGTTTGAACAAGGCTTTCTGGTGATTCTGGTGCCCCTTGAGTCTGAGAATCATTGCTATAGTGAACTGTTCTCCAAGCAGGACAGCAGCAGTGGTTTCCTCTTTATTCTGCAAAGCACTGCTTGCAGTTTTCTTGAAGTGGAACAACCTCTCTCACTGCTCTCTTTCCCTCTTTATGCAGGTTCTTTGAAAGGGGCATATGTGTCTCAGGTGGGTCAGAATGCTGATCTGCCCTGCACCTACTCTCCAGCTACCACTGAGAATCTCGTGCCTGTGTGCTGGGGCAAGGGACCCTGCCCTGTGTTTGAATGTTACAGTTTGGTGCTCAGGACTGATGGAAGGAACGTGACCTATCAGACATCCAGCAGATACCTACTAAAGAGGGATTTGCACAAAGGAGACGTGACCTTAACCATCAAGAATGTGACTTTAGCTGACAGTGGGACCTATTGCTGCCGGATCCAATTCCCAGGTCTAATGAATGATCGAAAATCAAACCTGGAGTTGATCATCAAACCAGGTGAGTAGACTTTTGCATACCTCCTTTCTGAATGAGATTTGCCTGTGGATCATATTAAATACACTGACTGATCTCACCTTTGGTCTTCCCAATTACAGCCCTCCAGTTGGGACCCTAAGACCTAAAGTTTAACAGGTCCAACCGTGTTTAATTCCCTCCATCTATTTTGAACCTCATGGCCATAGAATGAAGGAAAGTGCTAGATCAGTGGTCTGAGTACCTGACTGGTCATTGGAATCACCTGGGGAGCCTTTTGACTCCCACAGATGCTTGGGCTCCAGCCCTGAACCAGGGAAATCAGCATTTCTGGAGGTGGATGGAGCCTGAGCATGGGAGTTTTACAAAGTCTACACCCAATGATTCTCCCCCATGTGCAGCCAAGATTGAGAACCACTGGATCTGCATGTGTGGGGAAGAGGGGGCACGTATGCTTTCATGTTTTAATGCTTATAGAGTGTGTACTTAGTGGTTGATGGAGCTAAGTTCAAATTTGACACTGCTTCTTACCAGCTATGTAATCTTGACAAGTTATTTAAACTCTGTGACCTCTTCCTCTATAAAATATAATATTACCTACCCTAGAGGCCACTGGGAGGATTTTATGAGATGTTTTGTGGAATGCATTTACTATGGCTGTAAGTTTTATTGTTAACAATTAGACTGTGATAATAATGATGTAACACACCTCTGTCAGACATTCTGAGTGTCATATACTCTCAACGAAGGTGTTCAGGTAGGTTTGGAAGTTTAGCATGTGTTTCTCTTCTATTGTTGTGTTTACAATTTTTTTTCTGTTGCCACTTTTCTGCTGTCAGAGAAGCCTCATCCTTACATTGGTTTCTGACTTTAGCCAAGGTCACCCCAGCTTGGACTCCATGGAGGGACATCACTACAGCCTTTCCAAGGATGCTCACCACAAAGGGACCGGTCTCAGGTAATTACACATGGTGTATAGGAGGAAACCTTTAGTTGGTTTCAGAGTTCAGAAGATTTAGAATATGGGGAAAATATGAGAAAATAGTTTGAGTGGAGGCACGAATATTTCTGTGCACCCAAGACAGTGACAGGTGTAAGGAAGGGGTGAAGGTAAATTTATGCTGGAAAAAAAGAGCCCCAGGCTAGGATTCTGAATTAGTCATGAGTATCCCTCTACCTGAGGAGAAGGCAATGGCACCCCACTCCAGTACTCTTGCCTGGAAAATCCCATGGACAGAGGAGCCTGGAATGCAGTCCATGGGGTTGCTGAGGGTCGGACATGACTGAGCGACTTCACTTTCTCTTTTCACTTTCATGCATTGGAGAAGGAAATGGCAACCAACTCCGGTGTTCTTGCCTGGAGAATCCCAGGGACGGGGGAGCCTGGTGGGCTGCTGTCTATGGGTTCACACAGAGTCAGACACGACTGAAGCCACTTAGCATAGCATAGCATACCCTCTACCTGAGCAAAAGCCTTTCACTTCTCCTGATAGCAGCTTCCTCTTCTGTCTGAGGAATGAGTTCAGAGACTTGGATTTCACCACCCAATAATTCCCAACTCCTGAAAAAGATTTTTGATGAGCTTCATATTTTGCCAAACAAGGGAAAAAAAGATTTCTACTATTGACATCCCCATGTTAAAAAAAAAAAAAGAGGATACTCTTACATAAGTTTAATGAAAAACTCATTATGTTTCCTTATTATTTTCTGATTTACTCCTGTACTGATGATGTTTTGTCATGTATTGGCCCCAGTCCATGTTTGGGATAATTTGGATTAGGCTATTTCAAGAGTTCCTTCTAACTGGAATAAAGTCCATCATCTTCCTCAGATTCTGACCTCAGAAGGAGCAGCTAAAACCTTCAAGTAGTTCAACAAGTATTTTCCACAGTGCTCTAGAAAGAAGATAAGGTTGACAGAGCAGACCTCAAGTCACATTGATCAGGGAGGAGTTCTGGTCTCTCTAAACTCTCCAAAGCATAGTCTTTGATTCAGTAAAATGAGGTGGTTGTTGTTTAGTTGCTAAGTCATGTTTGCCTCTTTTGTGACCACATGGACTGTAGCCCATCAAGCTCCTATCCATGAGATTTCCCAAGCAAGAATACTAGAGTGGGCTGCTGTTTCCTTCTCCAGGGGATCTTCCAGACCCAGAAATTGAACTCGTATATTCTGAATTGGTAGGTGGATTCTTTACCACTGAGCAACCAGGAAAGCCCTAAAATTTAATAATAGGTAAATTCCAATCCTAATCTATTAAATCTCTCAGATTTAAATAAGGAAGTGTGTCTAAAGTGCTTAGCCCAGAGTCTGATCATGGTACATACTCAGTACATGTTAGTTATTGTCATTTTCAGTAAGATCTAGAGGCAGAATGAGGTTGCAGTTAAGTATTTGTTCAGTGATGGGCTTCCCAAGGTGACTCTGTGGGTAAAGAACCTGACTGAAATGCAGGAGACACAAGAGATGAAGGTTCAATCCCTGAGTCAGGAAGATCCCCTGGAAAAGGACATGGCAACCCGCTTCAGTATTCTTGCCTGGAGAATCCCATGGACATAGGAGCCTGGCAGGCTATGGTCCATACGGTTGCAAAGAGTTGGACATGACTGAAACAAGTGAGCACAGCACAGTGCTTCAGTGATAGAATGGGTTCTAATGTCAGCTTTTTGTGTTAGTTTTATAAACTCAGTTTTGTTGCTCAAACTCTGTGAGGCTCAATTTCCTTACCTCTATAATGAGGCTAATTTCCAGTGCCTGTGTCATAAGACTATTGTGAAGATTGATGTGATGACATATGTAAAGCACTAAGCATAATGCGTAATGCCCTGCCCAGACAAAGCACTCAAATATTAGTTATTTTAAATACTAATGTCAGTTCTCTAGAGGTTGAATCTTTTTATTGGTTCTTTAGTCACTGGGTACCAAGATCTCTCATGCAATTTGTAAGGAAGTTAAATATGGTGGAAACAGATGATCACCCACATAGTGAGCTAATCAAATCATACCAAGTGTTTATCATATGTCATTGTTATGTTTTAAAGAATTCCACGACTGTAGACCTTGAAGGGGATGGTGGGAGTCCCACTTACCCATCATGGGTTTCAGTGCTCTTTACAATGTCACGCCCCAGTGGACATTTGCTGTGTGACCACACACCTTCCCAGATAGAGAAATAGCTTCCTCACAAGGCAGTGCACGTTTTTTGAGGTGTCTGTACCATAACCAGAAGTGGCCTTCACTTCAGGTTTTACTTGTTTGTTCCTTCCCTTTAGGGCAACAGAATGGGGCCATCTTTTGTACCTGGGAATATAGGGAGAGTGCCTACAATCTCTGAGCTTTTCAAAGGCCTGAGAAAATACTTAAACAAAAAAAGGCAATGGCTCCAAACTACGGAAATAAAAGGAAAAGTTGAAATTAACTAGTATTTAATTAGTTAATTAATTAGTATTTAATGGTATGACTATAATACGTAACATTATACCAGTTAATTACCTGCAAGTCAGCTTGTGTGTAGTTGTACACACCGTTTCTTTAACGTGGAATGTGGGTACATACGCTTGCTATGAAGTGGAGAGGAGCCTTTACAAGTAAGAGTTCCAAGGGTCTTTGAGGTTCCTAAACCAGCTTTGAACATCGGACAAATGAAATCTCTCCTCCACCTGAAGAAAGCAGGACTGGATCACGGATGAATCCTTAGCTCTGGAAGTAGACTTGATTTGAATCTCGGGGTCTCCAGTTAATAGCTATGTGATCTTGGACAAAATACCTCTCTGAGACTTCTTCATTTGAAAAATGGGAAAATAATAGTACTTTGCACACAGTGACTACAGCCATGGAATTAAAAGATGCTTGGTTCTTCAAAGAAAAGCAATGGCAGCTCTAGACAGTGTATTAAAAAGCAGAGACATCACTTTGCTGACAAAGGTCCGTGTGGTCAAAATGGTTTTTCCAGTAGTCATGTATGGATGTGAGAGTTGGACCAGGCAGAAGGCTGAGCGCTGAAGAACTGATGCTTTCAAACTGTAGTGTTGGAGAAGACTCGAGAATCCTTTGGACAGCAAGGAAATCAAACCAGTCAATCCTAAAGGAAATCAACCCTGCATATTCATTGGAAAGACTGGTGCTGAAGCTGAAGTTCTAATATTTTTGCCACCTGAAGTGAAGAGCTGACTCACTGGAAAGACCCTGATGTTAGAAAATATCGAGGACAAGAGAAGGGGTTACAGAGGATGAGATGGTTGGATAGCATCACTTACTCAATGGACATGAGTTTGAGCAATCTCACAGAGATAGTAAAGGACGGGGAGCCTGACATGCTGTAGTTCATGGGGTTGCAGAGTCAGACATGACTTAGTGACTGAACAAGAACAATGGTGGTGAAGATGAAAAGATATTGTGCATGTAGAGTGCTAAGCACTCTGTCAGGCACATAAAACATGCTAGATGGTAAATATTAAGTTTGTATACTTTTAAGACCATCAACCTGCTCCGCCAGTCTTGGGTCCTCTAGGAAACACACTGTAACATCCTCCATCTGTCCCACCCATCTTGGTTGATGTCAATCTATGTGAAAATAAGCTGTGATAACCCAATAGGGCTTTAGTTGATTGATCATTTTCACTGTAAGATGAAGTTAAAAAAAAAAGTTAGAAGTCAGACAGTCTTATCATTTAAGCCAAGAAAAGTAATTGTATGGAAGCAGAAACTAGATTTACACTAGAAAATATTGTATGTGTAGTTTACTTAGTAGTTCCACCAGTGTGGTTTTAAAATTCCTTTTCGTAAAGGAGCAAAGGTAAATGGGAGATAACGTCTTTCCTTTTCTTAAAATATAAACAAACAAGACTTTAGGCTGCTGCTAAGTCACTTCAGTCGTGTCTGACTCTGTGCGACCCCATAGACGGCAGCCCACCAGACTCCCCTGTACCTAGGATTCTCCAGGCAAGAACACTGGAGTGGGTTGCCATTTCCTTCTCCAATGCATGAAAGTGAAAAGTGAAAGTGAAGTCGCTCAGTCGTGTCTGACCCTCAGCAACCCCATGGACTGCAGCCTTCCAGGCTCCTCCATCCATGGGATTTTCCAGGCAAGAGTACTGGAGTGGGGTGCCATTGCCTTCTCCAACTTCAGGCTGAGAATATGCTTTTATAATGTTAAAATCAGAGTCTGTATGCCAGGAGTTTAGCATTAAAAGGCTTAGACTTTGAAGCTTCCAGAAAGTGATCATGGCATTTAGGAAGTTTCAGAGCCTCTGACTCAACCAGAAAAATGAGTTTGCATCCTTACTCTTCCCAAGGCTGACGATTTATTGGTTTGTAAAATGCATTGTTTATGAGATAAGGGCCTGGCCCATCTTGTTCACTGTTCTGTCCTCTGTGCCTGGCATAGAGTGGGGATGTAATATATGTTCATTGAATGGATAGGCAGATAAATAAATAAATGCCTAAAAAGGAAAGAAAGTGATCTGGGATCTGGGCAGCATGATGAGCTTAGTAATCACAGTGCTGAGGTGAGCATTGTTGGAGGCAGCATAGTTAAGTGTGTACTTAAGGCCACGCAGACCTAAATTGGAAGGCCATTTCTGTTATTCGCTAAGCTGTATGACCTTGGGTAAGTCATTTAGCTTCCTAATTCTCAGCTTCTTCGTCTGTGCAATGGGACAGATACTCCCTACTGTAAGATAGTTGTTTTGAGTGTTAAATGAGATATACTTCCTTGAAGAATTTAACACAATGCCTATTCATAGTAAATTATAGTTACAGTTATTATTATTTTCATTTTTTAGGGAACAAAATACCCTCTCTCTTAATGTTAAACGGTTTTGAGAAAATCAACTTTCCTTACCTTTCAGAGTCTAATCATGCCACATCTTTATACATTCATTTGTTGATGGACATCTATACAATGGAATATTACTTAGTTATAAAAATGAAATAATGCCATTTGCAGCAACATGGGTGGACTTTGAGATTATCATACTAAGTGAAGTGAGCCAGACAGAGAAAGGCAAATGTCGTATCATATTGCATATATACATATGAATTTACCTACAAAACAGAAATAGACTCATAGACATAGGAAACAAACTGATGGCTACCAAAAGGGAAAAGGGTGAAGGAGGGATAAATTAGCAGTTCAGGATTAACATAGAAGAGGCATCCCAGTTGGCCCTGGTGGTAAAGAATCTACCTGCTAATGCATGAGATGCAAGAGATGGGGTCCAACCCCTGGATCAGGAAGATACCCTGGAGTAAGAAATGACAACCCACTCTGGTATTCTTGCCTGGAAAAGTTCCATGAACAGAGAAGCCTGGCAGGCTACAGTCCATGGGGTCTCAAAGAGTTGAACGTGACTGAGCGACTGAGCACACAGATATATACAATAGATAACCAACAAAGATCTACTGTATAGCACAGGGAACTATACTCAGTAAGTTGTAATAACCTGTAAGGGAAAAGAATCTGAAAAAGACTATATATATTCTGAATCACTTTACTGTATACCTGAAACTAACACAACATTGTAAATCAACTATACGTCAATTAAAAAATGAACAAAATAAATATTGAAGAGCAGTCATGTGATCTAAAAAAGTCTAATTATAATGCCTGCTTGTGTATCGTCAATGCTGTTAGAATTTTGCAGACCGTTTTAGGTCCTATGGACACAACAAACTACATATTCAAATATGTCTTCCCAGAAGAAGTCTCCATTTCATAGAACATAGGTAGTTCGGTTTGTTATCTGGGTGAAAAAACGTCATCCTAGAGTTGATTTGTAAGTGTTCAATAAATTCTGTTGGTTTCTCAGTTAATTATTGTAAAGAGTATGAAGTAGAATTAATTTCAAGTAGAATTATAGGCAGCTTAAAAAAAAAACACAACAAACCTCATATAAAAGAGCATTCCTAACTGTTTTGGCTATTTTTCTTCTTTGTGGTAGAGACACGGACACTGAAGACCCTCCATGATAAAAATCAGACAGTAAGTAACTGTGTGTGTGAACTCAGCTCGTGCTCAACTCAAAGAAAAAAAAGTATGGCTTTAGACTTCCTTCCTGTCCACTCTTTCCTTGGGGAAAAATACCTAATCTCCCTTGTCTTTGGGTTCCTTGACTATAACATGTTGCTGATGACAATTGTAATTGCAGAGGCCTGTTGTAAGGATGGAGTGAGATGATGCATATAAAAGTGCCTGGCACATAGTAGGTGTGCCAAAAGGAAGACTCACTAGCATTTTGTTCTTATCCTGAAATTTCACAACTGCATACCACTGTGGAGGGTTCAGACACCCTGCATCTCCTGAGAGTAGTGTTTTTCCTTGTTAACATTTCTACCCTAGTGAGAAAGATTGTTTGTTTGTTTAAATTTATTTATTTATGACAAGACACCAGTCAGGAATATTCTAAGGTAAGAACTTACATTTCTAACCAAAAACAAAGCCGTATTTCAATCAACCACCATTTTAATGTCTCCCACCTTCTCAGAATGCAAGGGAAAACCACTAGAAAACAATCTGATAGCAGTGACTGGGAAATTGTTTGAGGACATACCCGGGAGTCTGCATTCATTTGACACAGTCTGACTCACTCTCAAGTATTTTGTGTTTGTCCTGCGGTCTTTGCAATCCAGGACTGCCTTTTAAATACCTCTTTGTGCCACACTGCTCAGGGCGCATTTGCACAGTGCACTTGCAGTAAATGTGGGTTGAATAAATGGAGGACTTAATTGCTTAATGTTGTTTTGAAAGTGTTCACTGTTGCTCTTTTTAAAGGGGGAACATGAACTGAAAGTTTAGAAACAGGATGCAGAGCAATAGCAATAAAAGCTACCACTGATTGAACATTTACCTGTACCAGGCTCTGTGCCAAGCATTTTCTGGTTTTTGTCACTTAATTTTCCTGATAACTTTACAAATGACTCTGCTCTTTGGTGACAGAACTGGGATTTGAACCCAAGACTGTCAGGCTGCAAATTCCTAGCTTTTAAATCACTATCTTTCTGTGGAAATTGGGGTTTCATGGTACAACACCAAATTTAGACCTCTCTGAAACTCCCTGGAAACATGAGGGAATCTTATATAAATAGGGTTCCACTTTAATGTTCATTTTTGTTGGGGAAATTGGGAGTCCATTTACTAAGGCTACTTCTCCACCCATAGCACAGACAAGCATATCTTATTCTCTTGCTAAGTCCAAAACTTGAGCCAATCTTTTTCTTTGGGTGGTTTGAAGTTTGTCTAGAAGGGAACAGATTGTGAGTCATTTCAAGGTCCCTGCATTCCTGGGACACTGTGAAAGGGTTGTTCTCATGCATAAGTCATGAGATTACCTGGGCAGACAATGGGTTTCTGGCCATTTGCTGTAATTCTGTTTGCGTTTCCATAGGAAATATCCACACTGGCTATTGAGTTACAAGACATGGGTGCCACCACCAGAACAGGCCTCTACATAGGAGCAGGAGTCTTTGCTGGGCTGGCTCTGATTCTCATCTCTGGTGGTCTAATTCTCAAATGTAAGTCATCTGATGGTGCTTCTCTCTCCCTCTGATAAGGAACTGTTAATATAGGAACCAACCCAAACCTAGACATTATAATTATTAGGTTATATTTATTAGAATCAATACTCTTTCAGTTCAGTTCAGTTCAGTTCAGTCGCTCAGTCGTGTCCAACTCTTTGCGACCCCATGAATCGCAGCACACCGGGCCTCCCTGTCCATCACCAACTCCCGGTGTTCACTTAGATTCACGTCCATCAAGTCAGTGATGCCATCCAGCCATCTCATCCTCTGTCGTCCCCTTCTCCCTCCCCAATCCTTCCCAGCATCAGAGTCTTTTCCAATGAGTCAACTCTTCGCATGAGGTGGCCAAAGTACTGGAGTTTCAGCTTTAGCATCATTCCTTCCAAAGAAATCCCAGGGCTGATCTCCTTCAGAATGGACTGGTTGGATCTCCTTGCAGTCCAAGGGACTGTCAAGAGTCTTCTCCAACACCACAGTTCAAAAGCATCAATTCTTCGGCACTCAGCTTTCTTCACAGTTCAATTCTCACATCTATACATGACCACTGGAAAAACCATAGCCTTGACTAGACGGACCTTTGTTGGCAAAGTAATGTCTCTGCTTTTCAATATGCTATCTAGATTGGACATAACTTTCCTTCCAAGGAATACTCCTTAGTCCTTTCAAATCACAGGATTAATAATAGCTTTTTTTTATTCAGTGCTTACCGTGTAACAAGCATGTTTTTATATTTATTATCGTCACCATCTTATAAGGTAGGTAGACTGTTATCCCCATTTTTTTACAGCAGAGGAGAGTAACACTTAGAGACGGTAAACTTTCAAGGTTTTCTCAAGGTTTCAGAATCGGTAAGTGGCAAAGCTGGAATTCAGATTCAAGCAGGTTGATTCTAGTATCTATTTTCTTATTTTTAAAGAGCATAAATATTTTAAATTCATGAATTAGCAATCACTTCCTTCTATGCATTTTCTATGTTATGTATCTCTTACGGGTGGTTCTTTAAAGAGGGGCAGCAGGTTCCTTTAACACTGAGTCATGGTCAAGGTTGCAGCATTTGTAATTTTCCTCCATTGTGGCACTCAGCAAACTTTTTACTTCTAAGTTGCTTATGTTTATTTAAAAAAAATAAGTATAATTTATATGTGATACACTGTCTATGTAAAATGTGTCCAACTTAATGAATTTTTGTAGATGATTTCACTCAGGAAACCATCACCACAATCAATGACCAAACACTTCCATCACTCTGAAAGCCTCACATACTTTAATAATTGTGATATATTCTCTTCTCTTTGGGGCAGAGGCCAAGGCCTTATACCTCTATTGTTTTAGTAGCCTTTCTTACTCATCTGTAAACATAGACTGTGTGTAGCATTACAAACCATTCCGAAATTTCCCAGGACTGAAGCGGGGTGGGGGGTCCGAATATCTGGGTTTTCAGTGCTAAAACTGGGACAGTCCAGGGAAAACTGGGATGAGCTGCTCATCCTGTGTGGCTTAAAGCTTCCAAGTGCTTTATGTGCATTAAATGCTCATAATTACCCTGTAGAAAAAGGTACTATATTGTTCTCATTTACCAGTTGGAGAGCCATTGTGTTGAAAAGTTAAGTAACTTTTACTCCAACGTGACACTGTTGATTGATAGAGGATTTGAAACCAGGGCTATCCTGCTTACCTTTTTGTTATTCTGCCATTAATGGTAAATGAATTGTTCAGAGGAAGAAGCTACTCACTCCCACTTACCCGAGTTTATGGAGAGGTAGCAGTGGAGTTTGGGAATTGACCACATGAATATGGAATCTACAGGCTGATAAGGAGTAATGATAACACCCACTTTTTGTGTTCTGCCAAGGCCTGGATATTGGGGACTATTATGGTTTGGGTAAAAGAGTGTGGAAAGAGGTTGATGAGGAGTAGGAGAAGTCATGTTTTGTACACACATATGATTACTGCCAAAATGGTATGGGGAGGGAGTAGGGGGGGGGGCGGTTCAGGATGGGGAACACGTGTACACCCGTGGCGGATTCATGTTGATGTATGGCAAAACCAATACAATATTGTAGAGTAATTAGCCTCCAATTAAAATAAATAAATTTATATATATATAAAAAAAACATGACTAAGTAGAAGGATAGATGGGAAAGTTGTGTACAATTTGCAGTCTTTTCCTTAGAAGCTGCTAGAGAAAATCACACAACGAGGGTAACAGGTTTTTAATCATGACATCAAAGCCATAAATTGGCACTCAGAAATGTGCAGCAATCTTGTTTCTTCCTAGTGCAGTGTCTGAGATGAGCATCACATATTTCACTGCTTCTCAAACCTCCCTCCCTTCTCACTGCACTAATGAAGTATTAAAAGCCTGTTTCAACTACTTTGGCATAGCCATGACTTCCTTTGATTGCTTTCTCCAAAATCATCTCTTTCGCCATTCCTATTTATGCTTTTTTTATTAGTGTAAAAATAAGATCTAGTTCACACATTTCTCTCCAGCCACTCCCATTTCTCTCCTCTCCTTCACAGGCATATTTCAGATGAGTTATTCCTACATTTCATTCCTCTGTACTCTTCAAACACCCCCAGCCCCATTTAGCTTCTACACCTGAATTGCCATGGAAGTAGTTTTAGTTCAAGCTCAGTGATCTCCATTTTGATAAACCCTGTAGATACCTCTGTTTTCATTGCAGTACATCCATCTTTCAGTAATATTCAACTAAGTTGACCCTGGAATGGGTGAATTTAACTCAGATGACCATTATATCTACTACTGTGGTCAGGAATCCCTCAGAAGAAATGGAGTAGCCATCATGGTCAACAAAAGAGTCCGAAATGCAGTACTTGGATGCAATCTCAAAAATGACAGAATGATCTCTGTTCATTTCCAAGGCAAACCATTCAATATCATGGTAATCCAAGTCTATATCCCAAGCAGTAACACTGAAGAAGCTGAAGCTGAATGGTTCTATGAAGACCTACAAGACCTTTTAGAACTAACACCCAAAAAAGATGTCCTTTTCATTATAGGGGACTGGAATGCAAAAGTAGGAAGTCAAGAAACACCTGGAGTAACAGGCAAATTTGGCCTTGGAATACGGAATGAAGGAGGGAAAAGACTAATAGAGTTTTCCCAAGAAAATGCACTGGTCATAGCAAACACCCTCTTCCAACAACACAAGAGAAGACTCTACACATGGGCATCACCAGATGGTCAACCCTGAAATCTGACTGATTATATTCTTTGCAGCCAAAGATGGAGAAGCTCTATACAGTCAACAAAAACAAGACCAGGAGCTGACTGTGGCTCAGATCATGAACTCCTTATTGCCCAGTTCAGACTTAAATTGAAGAAAGTAGGGAAAACCACTAGACCATTCAGGTATGACCTAAATCAAATCCCTTATGATTATACAGTGGAAGTGAGAAATAGATTTAAGGGCCTAGATCTGATAGATAGAGTGCCTGATGAACTATGGACTGAGGTTCGTGGCATTGTACAGGAGACAGGGATCAAGACCATCCCCAGGGAAAAGAAATGCAGAAAAGCAAAATGGCTGTCTGAGGAGGCCTTACAAATAGCTGTGAAAAGAAGAGAAGCAAAAAGCAAAGGAGAAAAGGAAAGATATAAGCAACTGAATGCAGAGTTCCAACAAATAGCAAGGAGAGAGAAGAAAGCCTTCTTCAGTGATCAATGCAAAGAAATAGAGGAAAACAACAGAATGGGAAAGACTATAGATCTCTTCAAGATAATGAGAGATACCAAGGGAACATTTCAAGCAAAGATGGGCTCGATATAGGACAGAAATGATATGGACCTAACAGCAGCAGAAGATATTAAGAAGAGATGGCAAGAATACACAGAAAAACTGTACAAAAAAGATCTTCATGACCCACATAATCACGATGGTGTGATCACTGACCTGGAGGCAGACATCCTGGAATGTGAAGTCAAGTGGGCCTTAGAAAGCATCACTACGAACAAAGCTAGTGGAGGTGATGGAATTCCAGTTGAGCTGTTTCAAACCCTGAAAGATGATGCTGTGAAAGTGCTGCACTCAGTATGCCAGCAAATTTGGAAAACTCAGCAGTGGCCACAGGACTGGAAAAGGTCAGTTTTCATTCCAATCCCAAACAAAGGCAATGCCAAAGAATGCTCAAACTACCGCACAATTGCACTCATCTCACATGCTAGTAAAGTAATGCTCAAAATTCTCCGGAGAAGGCAATGGCACCCCACTCCAGTACTTTTGCCTGGAAAATCCCATGGACAGAGGAGCCTGGTAGGCTGTACTCCATGGGGTCGCTATAGTCCGACACTACTGAGCAACTTCACTTTCATTTTTCACTTTCTTGCATTGGAGAAGGAAATGGCAACCCACTCCAGTGTTCTTGCTTGGAGAATCCCAGGGACAGGGAAGCCTGGTGGGCTGCCGTCTATGGGGTCGCACAGAGTCAGACACGACTGACGCGACTTAGCAGCAGCAGCAGCAAAATTCTCCAAGCCAGGCTTCAGCAATATGTGAACCGTGAACTTCCTGATGTTCAAGCTGGTTTTAGAAAAGGCAGAGGAACCAGAGATCAAATTGCCAATATCTGCTGGATCATGGAAAAAGCAAGAGAGTTCCAGAAAAACATCGATTTCTGCTTTATTGACTATGCCAAAGCCTTTGTGTGGATCACAATAAACTGGAAAATTCTGAAAGAGATGGGAATACCAGACCACCTGACCTGCCTCTTGAGAAATCTGTATGCAGATCAAGAAGCAACAGTTAGAACTGGACATGGAACAAGAGAGTTTCCAAATAGGAAATGAAGTATGTCTAGGCTGTATATTGTCACCCTGCTTATTTACCTTATATGCAGAGTACATTATGAGAAACGCTGGACTGGAAGAAGCACAAGCTGGAATCAAGATTGCCAGGAGAAATATCAATAACCTCAGATTTGCAGATGACACCACCCTTATGGCAGAAAGTGAAGAGGAACTCAAAAGTCTCTTGATGAAAATGAAAGTAGAGAGTGAAAAAGTTGGCTTAAAGCTCAACATTCAGAAAACGAAGGTCATGGCATCTGGTCCCACCACTTCATGGGAAATAGATGGGGAAACAGTGGAAACAGTGTCAGACTTTATCTTTCTGGGCTCCAAAATCACTGCAGATGGTGACTGCAGCCATGAAATTAAAAGACGCTTACTCCTTGGAAGGAAAATTATAACCAACCTAGATAGCATATTGAAAAACAGAGACATTACTTTTCCAACAAAGGTCCGTCTAGTCAAGGCTATGTTTTTTCCTGTGGTCCTGTATGGATGTGAGAGTTGGACTGTGAAGAAGGCTGAGCACCAAAGAATTGATGCTTTTGAACTGTGGTGTTGGAGAAGACTCTTGAGAGTCCCTTGGACTGCAAGGAGATCCAACCAGTCCATTCTGAAGGAGATCAGTCCTGGGATTTCTTTGGAAGGAATGATGCTAAAGCTGAAACTCCAGTACTTTGGCCACCTCATACGATGAATTGACTCATTGGAAAAGATTCTGATGCTGGGAGGGATTGGGGGCAAGAGGAGAAGGGGACGCCAGAGGATGAGATGGCTGGATGGCATCACTGACTGGATGGATGTGAGTCTGAGTGAACTCCAGGAGTTGGTGATGGACAGGGAGGCCTGGTGTGCTGAGATTAATGGGGTCGCAAAGAGTCAGACACAACTGAGCGACTGAACTGAACTGAACTGAAGTTGACCCTCACTCATTCCAAAAGTCTTCCTTCTCTGGACTTCTGAAACACCACTCTCACTTTGGCCACTCCTTTTCAGTCATTTTTATAATTTTCTCTTTTTCAGTATGATCTTTAGGTGTTGAGATTCCCCAGAGCTGGTGTTTTTCTTCTCTCCATACCCTCTGGATGATGATAACCTGTATTTCCGTAGACTTAAATGTCATCCTTAGTTTCTGTCTTTAGCACTCAAGGGTGTTGGTACTGACTGTCCAGCTGTTCAGGTGTTATCTCCACTTATTTGTCTCCCACCTTACTGCATCCAAAAAGGAGCTCTGGAGTCTATATCCCACCTTTTTAAAATCCTACCCGCTCCCCCCCCGGCCCCTGCTGCCGCCCCAGGTCTTCATCATAGTGTTTCCCTACCATCCAACTGGTTGCCTGAGCTAGAAGCCCTCCTTGAATTCTCTCCTTCTTCACTCCTAACACACAATCCCAACTACACACAATCCAGCTTCACTTCCTGCACTTTCCCCAAAACATATCTAAAATCCATTCATGATTCTGTGCCTCTCTGTCATCACCTTACTCTGAGGCAGTTCATGCCTTACCTTCTCTTTTTTCATACCTCCTTTTAGTTCATTCTCCACATAGCAACCAAAGTGATTTTCTTGAAACCCAGTTATATCATATTTCTGGCCTTCAATTATTTCTTATGTCTTAGGATAAAACCCAAGCTCCTGATTATGACTTCAAGGGTCCTATGGTATCTAGCCCAGCCTCCATTTCAGATCTTACCTTGTGCCACTCTTTTATTCCAGTCATGCTTTCAGTTTCAGCCACTTATCACCATCTTTACCAGGGCTTTACTTGATCCAGATGCTCACCCTGGTTCTTCATTTGGCTGACTCATTCTCTTCTTTCAGAACTGAGCTTAAAGATCATCTTCAGTTCAGTTCAGTCACTCAGTCTTGTCCGACTCTTTGTGACCCCATGAATTGCAGCATGTCAGGCCTCCCTGTCCATCACCAACTCATAGCCATTGAGTCGCTATGCCATCCAGCCATCTCATCCTCCGTCGTCCCCTTCTCCTCCTGCCCTCAATCCCTCCCAGCATCAGAGTCTTTTCCAGTGAGTCAACACCTTGCATGAGGTGGCCAAAGTATTGGAGTTTCAGCTTTAGTATCAGTCCTTCCAAAGAACACATAGGACCAATCTCCTTTAGAATGGACTGGTTGGATCTCCTTGCAGTCCAAGGGACTCTCAAGAGTCTTCTCCAAGACCACAGTTCAAAAGCATCAATTCCTCCGCACTCAGCTTTCTTCACAGTCCAACCCTCACATCCATACATGAACACTGGATAACTATTGCCTTGACTAGACAGAACTTTGTTGGCAAAGGAATGTCTCTGCTTTTGAATATGCTATCTCAGTTGAGTTCAGTTGCTCAGTCATGCCTGACTCTTTGTGACCCCATGAATCGCAGCACACCAGGCCTCCCTGTCCATCACCAACTCCCGGAGTTCAACCAGACTCACGTCCATCGAGTCAGTGATGCCATCCAGCCATCTCATCCTCTGGCGTCCCCTTCTCCTCCTGCCCTCAATCCCTCCCAGCATCAGACTCTTTTCCAGTGAGTCAACTCTTCGCATGAGGTGACCAAAGTACTGGAGTTTCAGCTTTAGCATCATTCCTTCCAAAGAAATCCCAGGACTGATCTCCTTCAGAATGGACTGGTTGGATCTCCTTGCAGTCCAAGGGACTCTCAAGAGTCTTCTCCAACACCACAGTTCAAAAGCATCAATTCTTTGGTGCTCAGTCTTCTTCACAGTCCAACTCTCACATCCATACACAACCGCAGGGAAACCATAGCCTTGACTAGAGGAATCTTTGTGGCAAAGTAATGTCTCTGCTTTTGAATATGCTATCTAGGTTGGTCATAACTTTCCTTCCAAAGATCATCTTAGTGGTATGTATCTGTTCATTCCATACTCCTAATTCATCTCTGCTCCCCTCTCCCCTTTGGCAACCATAAGTTTGTTTTCTATGTCTGTGAGTCTGTTTCTGTTTTGTAAATAAAGCTATTTGTAATGTTTTTAGCTTTCATATGTAAATGATATGATGTTTGTCTTTCTCTGTCTTATTTCACTCGGTATGATAATCTCTAGGTTAATCTATTTTGCTGCAGTACTTTTCTTTCTATCACATCAAGTTTGAAATTATTTTATTTTTTCTATTTCTTATTTTTTTTTTTTCTTAAATGCCTCCCCACTGGAAGACAAGCTTAATGATGTCAGGGCTCATAATTCATTTTTTTGTGTCCCTGGTGCTTTAGCATACTAGCAGATATGTAGTAGGCACTCCCTATATTTGTTAAATATGAAAATACATCTTTATTACTTTCTACCACAGTTTAGGTAATATACCAAGACACACATCAGTGGTTTGATGTAATTAAATCTTAACCAGTAGACCAGATTTCCCTAAACAATCTTTTCTTCCCATTAGCCCTTTTTGTTTTTTATCTCATTTATTTTATTAAAGCATTTTAAATGGACTTTCATTTTCCTTTCTACTTAGGGTATTCTGATAGAAAAGAGAAGATACAAAATTCAAGGTAAGAATCATGAGTAGGGTAGGAGAAGGTGGGGATCTTGGGTGAGCCTTCAGCTGATTGAACACCTACTCCACCCAGGCTCTAGGTGGCCGCTGGTTACAGAAGTGAATGAGAAGCTCAGGTCTACTCTCAGAGCTTTTCATAACTCAGCCTGGTTCTTCTGAACTCTGATTACCTGTTAGAATCACCTAGGGCACTTAAACATATTTGTCTATCCCAGAGCAAATACGTTAGAATCTTTGGGGATGAGGTCTCAGCATAGTGAAAAAGTGAAAGAGTTAGTTGCTCAGTTGTGTCTGACTCTTTGTGACCCCATGAACTGTAGCCTGCCAGGCTCCTCTGTGCATGGAATTCTCCAGGAAGGAATACTGGAGTGGGTGGCCATTCCCTTCTCCAGAGGATCTTCCCAACTCAGGGATCAAACTCGGGTCTCTTGCATTGAAGGTGGATTCTTCACTATCTGAGCCACCAGGGAAGCCCCTATTGTTCTAAAAACTTTCTAGGTAATTGTAATGTTCAAACAGAGTTGAAAACTGCTTGTCTGTCATATTGAAGAATTAGTCTCCATTCCTAATTACACTACACTACACACGCACAAAGATTACATAATTTTACTGGGTTTCTGTGACATTTGGGACATGGGCAGAATGAAATGTATTTTAAGAAAAAAATGATTCTGTCCACTGAATACTATCTGAACCACTAATAATTTTAGACTAAGTCTAGGTGGTGCTATTGGAGAAGGGAATGGCAACCCACTCCAGTGTTCTTGCCTGGAGAATCCCAGGGATGGGGGAGCCTGGTGGGCTGCTGTCTACGGGGTCGCACAGAGTCGGACACGACTGAAGCGACTTAGCAGCAGTAGGTGGTGCTAGTGGTGAAGAACCTGCCTGCCAGTGCAGGAGACATAAGAGATGCAGATTCACTCCGTGGGTCGGGAAGATCCCCTGGAAGAGGGCTTTGCAACCCACTCTTGCCTGGAGAATCCCATGGACAGAGGAGCCTGGAAGACTACAGTCCCTAGGATCATAAAGAGTTGGACACGACTGAAGTGACTTAGCATTCACACACACTAGATGATATAGTTATGAAGACAAAATAGTCTGCAGTAAAAAGTCAAATAAGACCAAATAGAACACTTAATCATCATGGTTCTATATGATCTATAACCAGCATTTATTAGAGCTGAAACCTGAAATGTTGTGATATCAATAGGTAATATTTACATTTATGAGTACTACTGCTGCTGCTGCTGCTGCTAAGTCACTTCAGTCGTGTCCGACTCTGTGTGACCCCATAGACAGCAGCCCACCATGCTCCGCCATCCCTGGCATTCTTTATGAAATTATTGGGTTAATGTTTTATCTCTACCTATAAATGTAAACTCCATAGAAAATTAGGAACTTATCAGCCACATTAACAACTGTATCCCCTAGTGCACACCTGATTCTTAGTACACACTTCATAAATATCTGAGGATTGCATGGACAAATGTTCCTTACAGCAGCCCTGTGAGAGAAGAGTACTTATTCCCATTGTATGGGTGAAGACCCTAACACCCTGAGTTTACTAATATACAGCCTCCAGGAGCTTTTTGTGTTTTGTTCACTGTTGTATCTCTTGATGCATGGGCTCAGTGTGTAACACACTAAATAGTTCTTTAATGAATAAATGGAAAAGGCAAATCTGACTCAGCCTAGATCATATGGATGGTAAGCAACAGAGGTAGAATTCAAACTCAAGTCTCACTGGATCCATAACACATTCCTTTTACTTTTTGGAATTGTTTAAACCCACATAATAATTGAAATAACAGTGCAATTTGAGCATGTTATTTGATATTTGTCACATTTACTTTGTTTCTCTCTTTACGTATACAATTTTGTTTTTGTCTGAACCATTTGTACAGGTGTTTCAGACATCTTGACACTTCACATAAACACTTCAGTCTGCACTTCCTCAGAATAAGTATATTCTCTTAGATAACACAATTCCACTTTTATACCTAAGAAATTTCAGATTAATTTGAATTTGTACAGAGTATTCCCCAAATTATTTCATTGCTATTTTATGTTTTCCCTTCCTAGTCAGGACCTGATCAAGGATCGTATACTGCCTTGGTTGCTAACTCTTCAGCAAAGCCCGTTCTCTCAATTCTATTACATGTTGTCCAGAAAGTGCTTAACTCAACTACAATACTTTATTTCCACAGCCTCATCACTTTGGCCAACCTTTCTCCTTCAGGGTTGGCAAATATAGCAGCAGAGGGGATGCACCCAGTGGAAAACATCTATATCATTGAGGAAAATGTATATGAAGAGGAGGATCCATATGAGTGTTACTGCTCCGTCAACAGTGGGCAGCAATCCTAACAACCTCTGGGCTGCTGTCACCTTTCAACGCCACCAGATTCAACCACTTCATCTAGGGGCTTGGTGTTGTCTTCTTTGAAGACATGAGATGGCTCAGCTGACTGATTTGAGAAATTCTGCCCTTGGCCACCGAGCTGAGTTTTTCCATATTTTAAAGATAACTAGCTCACTCGAGGATTGAGCTGGAACCTGTGTGGTAATACACAGGCACTATATTGCCTCTGAGTTCCATCCACCCAACTCAGAGACTGCTAATTGGGACATTAGAGCTCCATTGGGCTTTTATAGAGAGTAAGTATTCTTAATATGGGATCTCTGGAATTCTAGATATTCGATTACATGGTGTGTCCATGAAACTCTTGAAAATACAGGGGAAATTATGTGCTGAGATATATGTGTGTCTTTTTCAATACAGGAAGTCTAAAGGGTCACTGATTCTCAAAGAGCTCTGTGATCCATAGAAGGGGTTAGGAAACTACTGGAGTAGGACTAGATGGTCTTGATTCCCTCAAAGCCTCAAGGTTTATACTTCTTTGAATGTTGACTCTGCAACAGTAAGTGCCAATGCACAGCTCTCCTTGGCCTCAGTTAAGAAGATGGGCCAGCAAGGCCTGTGGTGTGGCAGATGCTCCTGGAGAAAAAGGAAGTACGCTCAGTGTGCATTGACTAGTTTTGCTTGGGGTGTACTCAAAGGGAAAGATCTCTAACTGACTTGTCATTCATGGAGAGAAATGGAGCAGTGTTTTTCATAAAAGAAGAAGCAGGACTGGGACACAAATTCTGTTCCCTGGTGGAAAGTGAGGGTCTCTAGCCGTCTTTATTTGTCAGAGTCAGATCCCTTCGTGCTTCGACAATGGTCCTTAAGCTGCAGTGCCAAGATGGTGGAGAGTAGGTCCATCTTGCCTGTTTTTTCCTCCCCAGTTATGGCGCAACTCTGACACATAATACAGATTTGCTTAATATCTTTGGAGTGAAAAAATTAAAAAGCAGAAAGGCAAATTTCTGGAAAAACTTTTCCAATGGAGAATTCAGATAGAACTCTGTACCTTCACTTGTGGGGAACTAAAAAATACTCTTAATCCTCTGTTTCTGGTCTTGTCCAGCTCTTAGTTTCTAAGCATCTTCTTCCAGCTCAGGCCCTGGAAGTCTATTACTCTCCTGTCTTCTTTCTCTTTTCTGCTGGATGAATCAACAGTAGAGACCTGCCTGAAAACGGCCTTCTCCGGGTGATGACTAAAGTGCTACTGTGTTGCGTGCAGGAGATGTTGGTCACCAAGGATGCAGGCAGCCTGTTTGTTACAGTGTTCAGGCTGCATCCAGATAGGATTGGAAAGCATTCCTTTTCTACTGGAGATCATTTTGCAGAGTTCCAGGCAGGGGCTTTTAAACAAGCTGAATAATTAATCTTAAGTGTTTTTAGTTTATGAAATTCTAGAGGGAAGAAGTTTCAGAACACATTTAAACCAGGTCAATGATTGCCCCACAAAAAGGATTCTTATTCTAAAAAAATCTTTAAACACGGATGTATATATAAGAACAACTCTTGCAACAGTGTTTGTGAGAGACTTTTTCCATGAATTGGGGAATAGCTAATTAGGTGGTATTGCCAACACACTGAAACAGTTGGTTTCATCATTGAGTTGTTCGCTAGTTCAACAGATACTAAGTGCTTACCTTGTGCCAGGGACTCTGGTGCTGGGATCACAGAGACCAAATAGACACATCCCTGACCCCATGGAACTTCTGACTGATCTGACAGGAAGGAGGATCTCATTCATTCATCCAGTGAACATTTTTTAGCACCTAGTTTGTGCCAGACAGTGATTTAGTTCCTAGAAATATAGCAGTGAAGGAAACAGACAAAATCCCTAGTTTCACAGAGCTGTGTTACTTGTCAAAGGAGAAATCTATATTGCTAATAAAAAGAAAAAGGTTCTAAAATAGTAGAGTGAATTCTATTTTTTTCTTTTACTGTAAAATATTCCAGAAGCATATTCCAAAGTTAATATGGTTATTTCACAGGGGCAAATAGTCAGTTTCACTTTTTCCTTTTATGTGCTTCTATAACTGTTTGAGGAGAAGGCAATAGCACCCCATTCCAGTACTCTTGCCTGGAAAATCCCATGGATGGAGGAGCCTGGTAGGCTCTAGTCCATGGGGTCGCTAAGAGTCGGAGATGACTGAGCAACTTCACTTTCACTTTTCACTTTCATGCATTGGAGAAGGAAATGGCAGCCCACTCCAGTATTCTTGCCTGGAGAATCCCAGGGACAGAGGAGCCTAGTGGGCTGCTCTCTTTGGGGTGGCACAGAGTCGGACACAACTGAAGCGACTTAGCAGCATAACTGTTTGAATAATTTTCTCCATTTTTTTGTAATAAAGAAATTGATTTAAGTATGATCACAACGCTTTCCTGTCCACCCTCCTCCTCACAGAAAGAAATGAAGACTTTGGATAAGCTCAGGTCACAGCCAGCATAGTGTGCAGCATCACTCTGGACGTGTCAAGAGTGGTTCCAGCAGGAATTCGGACCCTGGTTTTCAGGGTAGGATCAACTCTGTATCAGTGATTTGTAATGAGGAAGATGGCAGAAAGATAACAAACTATCAAGGAACCCCCAAAGGGTCTGGGTGATGACAAGTGGTTACTTAATTAAAAACAACATAGGAAGAGTGAATGTGTGATTTTTCTCTTACAAGTGCTTTAGAAATTTTTCTTCTAGATCTCTGCCATAGACACCCACAGGGCCCGTAGAGGCTCCCTGATCATTTCAGACTGAAAATTTAAAATCTTGCCATGTTTTATCTGCCTATCACTTTTAGTGTTAGAATTCCCAAGGCAGAAATTCCAAGCAGTTTGACTAGTCATTCATTTATTTGGGAACATCCCCTTATGCTTATTTCCATTTAAATTTAATTTTCACATAAGTTTTTTTGAACTGAATACAAATTAATTTTATCTCCAGATTTCTACTGAGAAAGTCTTTCCAGAGGTAAGTAGAGATGCCCTAGATCTGTAATTTTAAAGATTTTCATTATTCTTTTCTGGAACTCAGCAGGCAAGGGGAAAAGGAGAGGGGCAGCTGGGACACTTGTTTGTAGAGTTCTCAAGCTTAAGGGGAGCTCAGATTTTAACCAGTTTTCAGTGGAAAAGCTGTGCAGTAGAGAATGCATCAGAAATGTGACTTTCAAGATTCTAGATCCTCTACATCTTTTTTTCAGTTGTATTGCCTGTAATTATAAAGGTCACTCATTTACATAGTAGCAATTTTCTTTCGTAATTCTTAGTCAAGCTCCTTCTGCTTATGGTGTGACTCTTTTTCCAGAGAAAGTAGTGATGTTTAAAAAATTATTTAAACTCTGCAGGTGTGGTTGTGGTGGTAGAATGTCTGTTTAAATACCCACATTATTTTTAATACACTTGTTTTGTCGGTGGGTCACCTTTGGAAAATATTTTGTTGCAGCTTTATACTTAACAACATGCCTTATGACAATCTGACACGTTGTCCTTTGTAATTTCTATATTTCATGCCTTTTAAACCTACTTCATGTAAAATGAAAGTATTTTACACTCCAATGCAGTGTTTAAAATTATCTTCATTTGGCCAGTTCTGAAATAGCCATGTATCTATATATCTATATCAAATCTGTTTTAAATTTTGTTATCCAGTTTTACCTGCCATTCCTACTCATTTGCATGCTGAGTTTAGTTCTTGTTCTGGAAACCTTTAAGTAAGTAGTAATACCTGCACAAATATAGGTGAAGGTTGTTATAATATTGATTTTTGATTCATTTTTTTAATCTCAAAGTTCACGATGAGATCTTAGCAAAAACCTCTTGACCTTAGTGTTGGTTTAGTCTGAGGGCTGAAGCAAGGAGCCAATGAGGGAGCAAGGAGCAAGTGAAGGGGCTTTGAAAACTTCTAGCTGCCCAGGCCTCAGTGAAGTCCTTGGAGAGGTGGAAGCTTTCCTCTTCTCTGAGCAAGCCTCCTACTCCAGCAAAAATCCCTGGTACCTAAGCAGCAGCCAGGCAGCTTCTAATCACCAAGGGAGAAGGGAGTTTTCTGAATTGATGGAATTTCAGGTGGGAGCTAAGGAATATGATATTTAGTAATCCTAGCTGCCTTGTTTCAAGCAAACGTGTTTACAAGGAACTGTGGGTAGGTGAGTTACTTTACAGTAAGTACTTTGAGACTCCAAGTAAGAATCTCTAAGCAGAAGATACATCTTGTTAGAGTGCTTGTTTCCCTCATTGTTGTTTTTTTCAGGTTTTTATTTTGAAATAATTTGAGATTTTCAGAAAAATTGCAGTGATAGTACAGAGTTCCTGTATTCAGCAGATTTTTTTTGGTTTTATTTTGGTTAACAGCTTACATAACCATGGTACCATTTGTGAAAACTAAGAAATTAAGACTGACACATAATATTAACTAAACGATAAATTTTGCCTGGATTCTTACTCTGATTTTTAAAATTTTAAATTAAGTGCTTTCTGAAAAGTAAGTAAAAGTGGAAATCCCTATTCCCTGTCCTCTTCATCAAAAATTTTCCCCAGTCCCACTCCCCAGGAACAGTTCTAGGTCAGTACTGTCCAGTAGAAATGCAGTGTTTTTTTTTTTTTTTTCTCCTTATTGTTGTTATTTTGTTTTTTTCCTTCATTATATGTCTTTACAGTTCAGTGAGTATTTTCCATTTAGAGGACATCTCCATTCTGACTAGTCACTTTTTAAGTGCTCAATAGCCACATGTGGCTAGTGGCTCTAGATTTAGCAAAGTTCTGGGCTATTCTCTTGTTTTCTCTCTCTCTTTTTCACACACACACACACACACACAGTAACCTAATTTTTTCCACTACTTACAGAAGCTCATCATTCCCTGTGAGAATGGGGCAACAACATTTACTTAGACAGCTATATAGTATTACATATAACAAATGTGCTTAATCTATTAAATCATTTCCCCACACATAGATGTTTAGTTTTTTTTTTCCCATTTCAAATATACAAAAACCTATGTGCATTTGTATACTTCCAACATCTATGATTGTGGACATGGAATTGTTGTGTCAAAGGATGTGATTGTATTTGAACTCTCATGACAATAGAACAGTAGTATATTTTTAAAGAAATATACCATTCAGTGTATTACTAAATGTATATTTTTTCTCAAGGCAGTCATTTTAGAAAGCAATTTATTTCAATAGTATTCCTTTCACTCGATATAATTCATTTTTGATTTTTGATGTTTGAAGTTTTAACATTTTAAAATGTCAACATTCTTTAGCAACATAGCTAGTTAACAGAGGGTTCTGTTGTCAGTGTGCTAAGTCCCAATGCTCACTACAAATGCAGTGCCTTGACAAAACTTTTGACAAAGCTCAGCATACATTTTGAATAACTTCTACTAGCACAGGAGTTCAACTGGTGCCCAAGTCTTGCAGTGGGCTTGGTTTGGAAGAGTACTGAGTCCTTCAGAAGATTCCCTTAACCTTATCTGATGAAAGCCAAGTGCTATCATGGTTTTTTTTTTCCCGATCCAATCATCTTCCCTAAAATGGATTCAGAGGAAATGACTTACAATCATGTGACAATGCAGCAAGGCACATAGCTAAAAGTGAAAGTTTTCATCCCCAAATAAATCTCTGATGTCAGTGTTTTTAAGTAGAAAACATTGTTTTGGTTTTGGGGAGGAAGAAAAAGGACCCATCATCTCATAATTTGGGGAGATGTTCTGTTTTACACTAGGCAGTGCCCTCTAGCTGTGTGAACAGGAGCTCACTTAGCTCACATTCCATTTTCTGACATCCTCTCACTCACAGCTTCAAAACCTGGAACATTAATGGATGTGGTATTATATGTGAGAGAGGTATATAAATTATATAGGGGCACAGTGTAACTAGACTCCTTTATTTTAAACTGAAGTACAGTTGATTTACAGTATTATGTTAGTTTTAGGTTTATAACAAAGTGATTCACATATGTGTGTATGTGGATGTATTTCTGATTATTTTTCCATTATAGTTTATTGCAAGATAATGAATATAGTTCCCTATAGTGTGAAATGTAAGTCACTGAGTCTTGTCTGCCTCTTTGAAGCTCCATGGACTGTAGGCTGACAGGCTCTTCTGTTCATGGGAAGAATACTGAGAGTGGGTAGCCATTCCCTTTTCCAAGGAATCTTCCCAACACAGGGATCTGCCCTGGCTTTCTTCCTTGCAGGCAAATTCTTTACCATCTGAGTCACCAGTTTCCTATGCTATACAGTAAATCTTTGTTGCTGATCTAGTTTATGTATCAGTTGAACTGTATCAGTTCAGTCGCTCATTTGTGTCTGACTCTTTTCGACCCCATAAATTGCAGCACGCCAGGCCTCCCTGTCCATCACCAACTCCCAAAGTTCACTCAGACTCATGTCCATCGAGTTGGTCATGCCATCCAGCCATCTCATCCTCTGTCATCCCCTTCTCCTCCTGACCCCAATTCCTCCCAGCATCAGAGTCTTTTCCAATGAGTCAACTCTTCACATGAGGTGGCCAAAGTACTGGAGTTTCAGCTTTAGGATCATTCCTTCCAAAGAACACCCAGGACCGATCTCCTTTAGAATGGACTGGTTGGATCTCCTTGCAGTCCAAGGGACTCTCAAGAGTCTTCTCCAACACCACAGTTCAAAAGCATCAATTCTTCAGCACTCAGCTTTCTTCACAGTCCAACTCTCACATCCATACATGACCACAGGAAAAACCATAGCTTTGACTAGACAGAACTTGTTGGCAAAGTAATGTCTCTGCTTTTGAATATGTTATCTAGGTTGGTCATAACTTTCCTTCCAAGGAATAAGCGTCTTTTAATTTCATGGCTGCAATCACCCATCTGCAGTGATTTTGGAGCCCCCCAAAATAAAGTCTGACACTGTTTCCACTGTTTCCCCATCTATTTGCCATGAAGTGATGGGACCAGATGCCATGATCTTAGTTTTCTGTATACTCCTTCTTTTTCTCCCACCTTCCCCTTTGATAACCATAAGCTTGTTTCCTATGATGACTTCCTTCATACTGAAAGTGGTGGCTTGTTTTCCTAAACTTTCAAGGGTGGAGATTGTGGGTTTGCTTTATCTACTAAAATGTTCCATTGCTTAGTATGGGATGCTTGATGAATATTTGGTGAAATAAATGGGAATTCCCTGGCAGTCCACTGGTTAGGACTCTGAGCTTTGATTGCAGAGGCTGTGTGTTTATATCCCTGGTTGGGGAACTAAGATCCCACAAGCTGAGTGTTGCTAAGAACAATAACAAAAAACGTTGGTGAAATACTCTTTCTTGAGGAAGTGGAACAGTGGAATAGGGGTAGGTGAACCTGGCTTTCACTTCTGCATTGGTCCCAAGTGACTTCTGTGGGTCCTCTCATCTATTTCTCTCTGGTCCTCAGTTTATTCACATAGAAATCAGGAGGTTTGGCCCCAGGTAGTTAAAGTCCCTTCTTGTATAATCAGTATCAAAATTCATATGACTTTTCAGGCCTAAAGTCTGACCCTAAATCAAGACCTGTACTGAATCTTTTAAAAACAGCCTACCTCAAAAAGAATAAATTTCCCAGAATGCCGAGAGCTGGCCTGAGGAGCTCCACCTGTGGCAAAGGTCATAAGGAAGGAGGCTTGGCATAAGCAAAGGCTGGATCGAGCCTCAGGAGTCCCCCTGGAAATTCTTGAGCATCTACCCCCAAAACCAGAGTCTCCCTACTTTCTGCTTTTTGCTCTCACCTACACCTCTGACTTTATGGGGGACTGTCCCCCACTACCTCTCTCTGAAAAAAAGAGTTAACTTACAGCTCCAGTTAATAAAGTTCCTGGGTGTGATAGTGTTTCAACCTACAAACTCCTTTGGAAGTCCTCTAGCCTGCCTGAATGGGTTTTTCCGGCCACATGTGATTGCTCAGAGCCTCCCAACTGTGAGAGGCATGAGATGTTCTAAACTGTCTAAATACAGATTCCTTTGAGCAGTTAAAAGATTGATTAGAAATTGTATTGGTGAAGGGTTTTTCACTTGTTGGGCCAATGTTTGCTGCTAAGTCTCCATATCCCTTACCTGCTGTGTCCCTGGCAGTGTATTGATTAATATAATTGGTGTAAGTAGTAGCTGTAATGTTTGTAACCTTGGACCCTTGAGTTAGTTCTTTTTCTTGTTATAGCCCACCACACCTTTGCCCTATAGGAATGCAACTTTAATGCTTTTGGAGGGTGGGACCTGAGTAATCACCTTTACAGAAAAATAAGTTTTCTGAAGAAAGGGTCTTAAAATGTTAACAGGCCTCTGGGCCAGAAGATGATGCAAATCACCTAAACTTTTGCATATGATAAGTTTGCAGGAAGAAAGCCTGGCTTACTGCATAACTCTACCCCTTCCCCCATTATCCTCTATGCATAACTTAAGGTATAAAAACTACTTTGGAAAATAAAGTGCGGGCCTTGTTCACCAAAGCTTGGTCTCCCCATGTCATTTTTTCTCGCACCTTCTGGCTGAATTATTCAGCCTCTTTTCTCCACTAAATTTTCTCACTGAGCTATCCTTATTTAACCACTTTTTATATCCTTAATTAACGTTTAATTAAACAACTGTTTCCTGATCCTTGCCGACGCCATCCCCTCTTCGAATTCCCTGGATCCACCGGGGCTGGACCCTGGCACCAGAATAAAACTGCCTAAGGAGGTGAGAGACCTGTACTTGGAAAATTACTGAAGATAATACGGATGAAAAATTATACCATGTTCTTGGATTGGAAGAATTAATATTGTTAAAATGATTGTTAAAATAATTAATATTTTGAAATATTAAATTTAATATTTACTAATATTTCTATAAATTTACATTTTAAAATGTATATAAATATATAAATATTCATATATTTTATATATTATATAATTACATATAATGTATGTATTATATATCAAATTTTATATTAATAAATTATTATTACTGAAAACACTTTATTAATATTTAACAATAATTAATATTGTTAAAATTATATTGTTAAAATTACCCAAGGCAATTTACTGATTCAATACAATCCCTACCAAAATACCAATAGTATCTTTCAAAGAACTAGGAACAACTTTAAAATTTATGTGGAAATACAAAAGACCCAAAAGGCCAAAACAATATTGAGAAAGATAATAAAGGTGAGGAATTCACACTCCCCAACTCTAGACTATATTACAATGCTATGGTAATCAAAACATTATGGTACTGGCTCAACAGACACACAGATCAATGGAAGAGGATGGAGAATTCAGAATCATATACTTTTGGTCAATTAATCAATGACAAAAGAGGCAAGAATAGACAATGGAGAAAAGACAGTCTTCAAAAAGTGGTGCTGGGAAAACTGGAAAGCTACAAGTAGAAGAATGATAGCTCAGCAGGTAAAGAATCCACCTGCAATGTGGGAGACCTGGGTTCGATCCCTGGGTTGGGAAGATCCCCTAGAGAAGGGAGATTCTACCCACTCCAGTATTCTGGCTTGGAGAATTCCATGGGCTGTATAGTCTACGGGATCACAAAGAGTCAGACACGACTGAGCGACTTTCATTCAGGCACTCAATATCACATACAAAAATAAAGTTAAAGATATAAATAGACCAGAAACCATAGAACTGCCAGAGGAAAACATGGGCAGAGCACTCTTTGATATAAAAAGTAGCAGAGTTCCTGTTCAAGAACCATGATCACCTAGAACAGCTGAGTGGTGACTGAGGCAGCAAGACAGTCTACGAGAAGTTCCTGATGCAGCTTCTGGCCATCAAGGGCATGCTACAGAAGTTCATGGACGCCCTCTTCCAAACCATCTTCAGCATCACTGGGGCTCAGCCCTGCTCCTGGCCATAGAGTACATGTTTGATTTCCTGGATGAGCAGGCTGATCGGTACCAGGTACATGATTCAGATATGCATCACACCTGGAAGAAAAACTGCCTGCTCCTGTGCTCCTGGTTGAGTATGATCAAGAACCGACAGGTCCTATTCAGCATCTACAAGGGCAGCAGTGCTCACGCCTGCCTGTCAGTGGTGGCCTAGGCCTTCATGGACTCCTGCTCCACATCTGAGCACAAGCTGGGCAAGGACTTTTCCTCCCAGAAGCTGCTCTACACCAAGGACATCCTCAGCTATAAGAGCTAGGTGGAGATTTACTATGCCTACATCACCAAGATGGCCTGCCATCAGCTATCAGGACACAAGTGCATATCTCACGTTGGACCCGAGTAAATTCAATAGCATGAGTGTCCTGCATGAGATCTACTCTTACATCACCAAGGGAGAGACGCCAACACAGCCCTGGAGAAGGATAAGCAGACCTGGTGGCAGCTGCTTTGGAGCAAGCTGGAGCGAGTAGTACACACCGTACCCCTGAGTAACTGAGTCATGGGCCTATGACCTTCTGACCATGGGGACTTGAGTGAATTTGGGGCTGGCCCTTATTTAGCAGCCAGAGCTGGGAGATCTGTAGAAGAGGCCTGGTCCCAACTGTGCCAGGTGCCCTGTGCTGGGGGCCATGTGTCCAGTTCTGGTCCCCTTGGCCCTAACCCCCTTGGAGCCTGCCAGGGTCCCAGTTCTTAATTGGTGTGAATGAGATGATGCCTGAGCCCTCCATGCCCAGAATTGCTTGCTATGGGGTTGGGGAACCCAGGTGTGACCAGGGTTCTTCTTGGGACAATAAGGTGACTGCTAAGGCCGTGGAAGTGAGGCCAGACCCTCTGGAAGATAGAGACCAGGTTTCCAAGGCCAGGACTAGTCCCAGGGGCTGGGAGTGTTCAGCTGTGCCTGGCTTCCTGGGCAGAGTCTGAGGACGGGGCCTGGCTGGTGGCCCAGGTGGGAAGAGTGAATGTCCAGGGCTCAGTCATGATGAGCTAAAGTCTGTCTGGGCCATCACCCCCCACCTGGTATGTTTCAGCACCCCTATGCTCACCACTATACACCCACAACCACCATCCTCTTGATTCACCACATGCTGTCCATGGCTGAGGTTGGAGTGACACATCGACCTCATCCAGAGAGAGGCCCTGGGTCCATCCTATGGAGGGGTTGCAGGATGGCTCCACCCAGGGCCCAAGTAACTTCCTGTTCTATCCTCTGGGCTGTGCCTCTGAGAGATATTGGGGTCTGGAGCTCCTGGTCATATTCTCCCTCACCATGCCCACCATCCCCCACACCCTGCCTCAGGCTGAGCTCTCAGCTGTAGAGGTCCCAGGGGCAGTCATGATCACCCTCCTCCCCACTCCCTGACCCGCCACCAACCTTTCAGAGGCTTCAGTCTGGCTCCCCAACAGCATGCTGGCCTCTTGCAGCAACGGGATATCTGGGGGCCATTGCTCATTTTCTAGGGGAACAATGGACTCCTGCTGACTTTGCTCAGGCAGCTGGGATTGTTGAGGTCTCTGGTCACACCCAATGGCCTCGTTGGCAGCAGGATGCAGTGACCAGAGGGTCTGGAGGTTGGGTCTTCCCATGCTGTAGTCAGCAAGCAAGAGAATACATGTTGAATTAGAAAACCTGTGCATTAAAAAAAAAAGTAGCTATGTTTTCTCACATCTGCTCCTTTTAAAGCAAGAGAAATAAAAACAAAAATAAATGGGAACTAATTAAACTTAAAAGCTTTTGCACAACAAAGGAAACCATCACAAAACAAAAAGACAACATAATGAGAGGTAGAAATTATTTGTAAATGATATGACTAATAAAGGGCTGATATCCAAAATACATAAACAGTTCATATAACTCAACGTCAAAAAAACAACCGTGTTACAAGATGGACAGAAGACATGAGTAGACATTTTTCTAAAGGGGTCATGCAGATGGCCAACAGGCACATGTTTGACATTGCTTCTCTTCAGGGAAATGCAAACGAAAACGTCAAAACCACAATGAGGTATCACCTCACAGCTGTCAGAATGGCTTTCATAAAAAAGAACACAAAACCAAATGTTGGCAAGGATATGGGGAAAAGAGAACCCTTGTACACTGTTGGTGGGAATTTGATTTAGTGCAGGCAGAGGTTTATAAGAAAACTAAGAATGGGACTATGGTATGACTCAGCAATTCCACTCCTGGTTATATATCCCCACCAAAAAAGCAATAATTCAAAAAGATATATGCACTCCAATATTCATAGCAGCCTTATTTACAGTTGCCAAGATAGGAAAGTAACCTAATTGTCCATAAACATGAATGGATAAACAAGTTACAGTGTATATATATACACGTGCAGTGTTGCCATTTGTAACAGCTTGGGTGTATTTGGAGGGTATTATGAAGGCAATGGCACCCCACTCCAGTACTTTTGCCTAGAAAATCCCATGGACGGAGGAGCCTGGTAGGCTGCAGTCCATGGGGTCGCCAAGAGTCGGACACGACTGAGAGACTTCACTTTCACTTTTCACTTTCATGCATTGGAGAAGGAAATGGCAACCCCCTCCAGTGTTCTTGCCTGGAGAATCCAAGGGATGGGAGAGCCTGGTGGGCTGCCATCTATGGGGTCGCACAGAGTCGGACACGACTGAAGCGACTTAGCAGCAGCAACAGCAGCATGCTTAGTGAAATAAGTCAGAGAAAGACCCATACTGTATTACTGAAATCACTTATATGTGGAATCTAAAAAATAAAACAGACTAGTCAATTTAACTGAAGAGGAAGCAGACTCACAAATATAGAGAACAAGCTAGTGATTACCAGTGGGAGAGGGAATAGGGAGAGGAAACGACAGTAGGGGGTCAAGTGGTATTAACCACTAGGTATAAAATAAGCTACAAGGATATACTGTACAACACATATTGTACAACAGACAATACTTTATAATAGATGAAAATGGAGCATAACCTTTGAAAATTGTGAATCACTACATTATACACCTGTGCTGCTGCTAAGTCGCTTCAGTTGTGTCTGACCTGTAACTTCTATATTATTGTATGTCCACTCTACTTCAATTAAAAAGTAAAAACAGTCTAGGAGAGAACAAATTCTATTCCAGCTCACTGAAATCTCCTGGTAATCTATTTAGGGACTGGATCAAATCCAGCAAAAAGACTGGCAGACTAGAGAAGTTTAACTTCTAAAGATACCTCCCAACATTCTCTGGAAAGGTGTGGCAGAGATAAGGGCTAGACAGAATCAGTGACAGACCACCAGAGAAGCTGGAAAACCACCTCCTGACTCAGCTGTAAGTACAATCCTCTGGAAAGCACTGTACTTCTCTTCAGCTCAGCAAAGGGATGTATTGTCTCTAAGTTACACAGCTTTTGTTTGTTTTTTGGTCCCCCCTGCATGGCTTGTGGGATTTCCCAATCACAGATCGAATCCAAGTACATCAATGGATGTACTTACATCCACCTGTAAATACAATCCTTTCTTATGCTGAAGAGAAAACTGGAACATTGCTGCTTGAACTTTCTCAGTAAAATATGGAATCTTAATACAATGATGAATGGACCAATAGAAATTGTGTCACTCATATAAAATGGATTTGTATATCTTGAGAGAGGAATCCTCATCTAAATAGAATCATGGACTTACACATTGGAATTGTTTAAGCTTTTCCTGGGCAACATCAGTGAGGGAAAGAGAGGGGAAAAGAAACCTGAGTACAATTGTGTGGTACCTTTTGAGGAAGGAATACTCATTGAGGCTCACTTCAAAGCTGTGTGGGAAATTCCATGATAGGTCAGTGGTAGGACTCAGAGCTTCCACTGCAGGGGGTGTGGATTCTATCTGTGATTGGGAAATGAAAATCCCACAAGGCATGCAAGGGGAACAAACAAACAAAAGCTGTGTGACTTAGAGTCAATACATGCCTTTGGCGAGTCTCTCCTTATCTGTCAGACGGGTGTTATAAAGTATCAAGGAAATGGGAATAGGAGTATGTGTATCTCTGTGAACAATTTTGTTCATCAATGTCTGTGGTTTGTAAAGTTAAAATATTGGTAAAATGTAAAGAAGGAGCCTGATATTTGCTTCTGACTTTTACAGGTTTGATAGTATTTGTGTATGTGTTAGAAATTGATCTTGCAAAGATTAGCAAGTACAAGTTTTGGCTTGGAGTTTTGTTAGGCTTGGGACAGAAGGAAGGGTGTGGCTAGCTTGGGAAGTCTCTTCTGGGCAGATTTTAGAGTTTCAACTATGGTCTTAGGAAATGCCTGAATGCTTTAAGATGGGGAAGATAATTGATGGGATTATTTAAATACTGGAGAAGATATCAAAAATAGCTATCCTCTGATGTGTGTTCTTCCTCATAGTTGGCAACTGCAGATAGCTGGAGAGCATTGGCCTCCTGGGCTTTGCTTTCATGACCCCTTGATTTCTAGAGGCACCTCCTGGGTTGGTCTTGCTTTCATGACCCCTTGGTTTCCAGTGGCACCTCAGCATTTCCAAATGGTCATGTTTGAGTCCCTCGTCCATTTGCTCTCGAAGATGTGCTATCCCTAGTTATGTCTCAGTAGAATCCCCTAATTGGACAGTGAATTCTGTCCCTCTATTGCTCCATGCCTTTTTTCCTTGCCCAAATCAATTCTTCACTCAGTCATCTCCAGATAGTACAAGCATGCTGATATTTTCATCATCTGTCTCTTAAACCTACTTCCAAACTCCCCCTTCCTTTTATTTTTTGTCACAAAATTCCTTGAAAGAGTTCCCTGACTTCAATTTTTAATTCTCTTTTGATTTTCCCATTCCTTGTAAATCCTTTTTCTTGAGATGTAACATAGATTGGGAAAATGAACAGTCATTCAACTATTCTTTACTGAAACTGTTTTATTAAGGTCATTAATGATCTCCAGGTTGCTCTGTCCTACAGGCAAATCTCATTCCTTGCCTTTGTGGCATTTGATTCATGATCATTGCCTCTTTGTTAATGCATTTGCTTCACTTGGCTGCAGTAGGATCCCATTTACTTTTTACCTTTCCTCCTGCTTCATTGGCTTGTTTCTATGTGTGTGATATGCCTCTTCCACCTCCTACTTTTGCACAAGGCCCCAGGGCCTAGTCTATAAACCAAGGATATCCCCTGAGCATCAACTCTGGTTCATGGCTTTAAAATCCTATTTCTAGGCTGATGTCTCTGAAATAAGTATTTTCATTCCAGATCCCCTCTCCTGAAGAGTTTTCACTTGGGTGTCTGAGAAATCTGAAACTCAACATGTCTGAAGTCCACAATATTTCCTCCCAAACTGTTACACACAGCTACCCCTGTCTCAGTTGGTGGCACCTCCAGTCTTTCCAGTTGCTCAGGTCACATCGCTTGGAGTCATCTTTAGGCTGTTACTCCACACTCTACAAGAAGTCCTGCTGGTCCTGTGTTGAAACAACCAGGGCCTGAGCTGCTCTCCCTCCTCTCTTCTGTTAAAGACATATAATCATACCTCTTGGTTTTATGGACGGGTTGATTTTCAGCAAGTATTTTAGGGCACAGCATATGTGAAGGCCCAGCAACAGGTGGGAGCTTGTGTTCAAGTAGGTCGAGGAAGCTCTAAGACTTGGGCCTCTTCCAACCAAGGCCTTCTTCAGACTGAAGCACCCCCAGATGGAAATATTGCAGTAACTTCCTGACAGGTCCTCACGCTTCTCACCATAGTGGCCCCTGCATTCCTTCTCAAAGGTGAGTCTGATCCTCTCATTCTCTGTGCCTGCACTGGGGCTTCATTTCCTGTGGAGTAAGCAGCTGGAAAGTCATGTTTGCTTCCTGAGCATTATCCCTCAACTGGGATGTATCTTCAAGGGGTCACAAAGTTGATTCTAGAGTAGCAACTGTCGAATAGCTCAAATTGAAAAAATTTATTTTGCTGTCTGGGAGCCTTGAGGACATAGTGAGGGCTCCCGTGGGAGACAGCTTGTCCGAAAATTCAGTCCTATGGAATCGTACACTTACTGCACATCACAGAGCCTTAATTCTATGTCCCTGTCTTGGCTCTTACTCATCTTTTCTCCCACTTAAAACACCCTTTGCCTATTTCCCATTCTCCAGTTGTGAAGCTCATATGTCACATTTTGAAGAGACTTCCCCCCATCCAAAATCCCAGTTCCTCAGTCAATGAACAGTCTCTCTCTGTGCCTTTGTGCTTTCATACTTTATTCAGTCAATACCCATCGAATCCCTAACAAGTTTTCAGGGATAGAGAATGAAAGGGGGAGGCCTACCTTGAAGGGTTTTATTTATAGTCTATGTCGAGCACCATCCAACACAGTATCCATGTTTGGCTATTTAAACTTATATATAAATCAAGTTAAATGGAAAAAAAATAATTCTTTGATTGTAATGGCACATTACAAATGCTTGCACAACACCCATAGAGCTCCAGCATCACAGAAAGTTCTATTGGATATTACTGTAAAAGAGGGAGGAGAGGTGGATTTCTCTTTCTCTCTCTCTCACACACACACAAATACATAATAGGAAACAAGGTAAATAAATGCAGAGAACTGAAAAAAAGGCAGTGACTGGTTGGCTACTTTAGATAGAGGGACCAAGAGAGTGTCTGAAAGGTGAGATTTGAGCAGGGATCAGAATGAATAGAAGAAATTTGAAAATGATGGGGTGAAAGAATAGGGATCTACGCTGAAGCACCAGTAGGGAAAAGGTCCTAAAGTAGGGATACATTTGAAGGAACTTCATTTGTTGGAGCCCTGTGGGCAAGGAGAGAGTGGTAAAAGAAATCTGAGAGATTGGTGGGGGCTAGGGCTTTTTAAAAATTTTTTTTATTTTTTAACTTTACAATATTGCATTGGTTTGGCCATAATCATTATGAATCCACCACAGGTATACACGTGTTCCCCATCTTGAACCCTCCTCCTTCCTCCCTCCCCATACCATCCCTCTGGGTCGTCCCAGTGCACCAGCCCCAAGCATCCAGTATCGTGCATTGAACCTGAACTAGCGACTCATTTCATATATGATATTATACATGTTTAAATGCCATTCTCGCAAATCATCCCACCCTCTCCCTCTCCCACAGAGTCCAAAAGACTGTTCTATACATCAGTGTCTCTTTTGCTGTCTTGTATACAGGGTTACTGTTACCATCTTTCTAAATTCCATATATATGCGTTAGTATACTGTATTGGTGTTTTTCTTTCTGGCTTACTTCACTCTGTATAATAGGCTCCAGTTTCATCCACCTCATTAGAACTGATTCAAATGTATTCTTTTTAATGGCTGAGTAATACTCCATTGTGTATATGTACCACAGCTTTCTTATCTGTTCATCTGCCAATGGACATCTAGGTTGCTTCCATGTCATGGCTATTATAAACAGTGCTGCGATGAACATTGGGGTACACGTGTCTCTTTCAATTCTGGTTTCCTCAGTGTGTATGCCCAGGAGTGGGACTGCTGGGTCATAAGGCAGTTCTATTTCCAGTTTTTTAAGGAATCTCCACAATGTTCTCCATAGTGGCTGTACTAGTTTGCATTCCCACCAACAGTGTAAGAGTGTTCCCTTTTCTCCACACCTTCTCCAGCATTTATTGCTTGTAGACTTTTGGATTGCAGCCATTCAGCTGAATTCTACCAAAAATTTAGAGAAGAGCTAACACCTATCCTACTCAAACTCTTCCAGAAAATTGCAGAGGAAGGTAAACTTCCAAACTCATTCTATGAGGCCACCATCATCCTAATACCAAAACCTGACAAAGATGCCACAAAAAAAGAAAACTACAGGCCAATATCACTGTTGAACATAGATGCAAAAATCCTTAACAAAATTCTAGCAAACAGAATCCAACAACATATTAAAAAGATCATACATCATGACCAAGTGGGCTTTACCCCAGGGATGCAAGGATTCTACAATATCCACAAATCAATCAACATAATACACCACATTAACAAATTGAAAAATAAAACCATATGATTATCTCAATAAATGCAGAGAAAGCCTTTGACAAAATTCAACATCCATTTATGATAAAAACTCTTCAGAAAGCAGGAATAGAAGGAACATACCTCAACATAATAAAAGCTATATATGACAAACCCACAGCAAACATATCCTCAATGGTGAAAAATTGAAAGCATTTCCCCTAAAGTCAGGAACAAGACAAGGATGCCCACTTTCACCATTACTATTCCACATAGTTTTGGAAGTTTTGGCCACAGCAATCAGAGCAGAAAAAGAAATAAAAGGAATCCAAATTGGAAAAGAAGAAGTAAAACTCTCACTGTTTGCAGATGACATGATCCTCTACATAGAAAACCCTAAAGACTCCACCTGAAAATTACTAGAACTAATCAATGAATCTAGTAAAGTTGCAGGATATAAAATCAACACGCAGAAATCTCTTGTATTCCTATACACTAATAATGAGAAAATAGAAGAGAAATTAAGGAAACAATTCCATTCACCATCGCAACGGAAAGAATAAAATACTTAAGAATATATCTACCTAAAGAAACTAAAGATCTATATATAGAAAACTATAAAACACTGGTGAAAGAAATCAAAGAGGACACTAATAGATGGAGAAATATTCCATGTTCATGGATCGGAAAAATCAATATAGTCAAAATGAGTATACTACCCAAAGCAATCTATAGATTCAATGCAATACCTATCAAGCTAACCATGAATTTTTCACAGAGCCAGAACAAATAATTTCACAATTTGTATGGAAATACAAAAAACCTCGAATAGCCAAAGCAATCTTGAGAAAGAAGAATGGAACTGGAGGAATCAACCTGCCTGACTTCAGGCTCTATTACAAAGCCACAGTCATCAGGACAGTATGGTACTGGCACAAAGACAGAAATATAGATCAATGTAACAAAATAGAAAGCCCAGAGATAAATCCATGCACCTATGGACACCTTATCTTTGACAAAGGAGGCAAGAATATACAATGGATTAAAGACAATCTCTTTAACAAGTGGTGCTGGTAAAACTGGTCAACCACGTGTAAAAGAATGAAACTAGAACACTTTCTAGGGCTTTGTAAATCTGAGTAAGGAGTTAGATTTTTTTTTTCCCCTAAAAGAACCATAGAAGGGTTGTAAGTCTAGTAGTGACGTAGTCCAATTATAAGTTTATCATTTTTATCATTCTGCCCAATTTTATTGGTTGCTTACTTATCTCTGTCTCTACCTGATTGCACAATTCTGGATATTTTTCATCCTTGATGCATTAAGTCATGCCCTGTTACTGTCAATATATTATTAATAACAGTGTTAGAATTGAATTAAATTAGAACATTTTTTATCACTGATATACTGGGTTTTGGCCGTGTCTCTCAAATAAATAAGGCATGGCCTACTTTTGTATGAGGCATTTCAGATTCCCCCCCCTAACATTTGGTGCTGATTGAAATGGGGTCAATAGTGTCCCCTCCAAGAGTATAGAGGCAGTGGAAAAGAGGAAAGCAGGTATCCAGAAATATGCTATTCCTTGGTAGAACACCTCTTGTTGTCTACTTAAATTCACGTGCATAGCATCATAAAGCTGTGCTGTGCTTAGTTGCTCAGTTGTGTCCAACTTTTTGCAACCCCTAGGAGGACTATTAAAGACATATGATCACCTCTTGGTTTTATGGAAGAGTTGATTTTTAGCAAGTAGTTCAGGGCACAGCATGTGTGAAGGCCCAGCAACAGGAGGGAGCTTGGTTCAAGTAGGTCAAGGAAGCTCTAAGACTTGGGCCTCCTCAATCCAAGGCCTTCTTCAGACTGAAGCACTCCCAGACAGGGCTCCCACAGCCTTGTTTCTCATAATAAAAGTTCTTATGAACTTTTATAAAATAGAGATAGAGCAAGTATTTTCAGTGCTATTCTCCAAATGAGGAAATCAAGTAACAGAGCTGTGATCTGAACCTGTCTAGTCCAGACTCTGCTTCCTGAAACATTCTCCTGATATCACTCAATAAGATGTGGCCTGAGACATCCTGTGGAATGAATGGGTAGGCATAATTATTTGCATTTTTGCTGAATTCTTGTGGCTTCTAAAGAATGTTGCTCCCCACTTGGCTCTACCAAGATTGAATCTGTAGCCATGGCAGTAGCTGACTTTCAGCACACCCTGAAAGGAGTTCAGGGCAGAGATTAGGAATGAGGCATTCTGTGCTCTGGGAAAACTGGCAGAATAGGCCTTCAGATGATATTTTTGAGAGAAAATTTTATGAATCCAAATTTCTTTCATCTTCCCATCCTTAGAAAAGCACTAAAGTCAGTTAACTGAGGTGTCTGTTCCTTGTGACTAGTAACCTTCTACTGTGTGCCCTGACTGCACAGTTTCAATATCACAGACATGCCGACATCCCCTCGCTCCACCCCACCTCTTTGGAGAAGTTCCTCAGAGTTCTCTGAGAGGCCATCTCCTTGTACTCAGTCAGTCTCCAAATAAAACAGAAACTCACAGGTACATTGTGCATTATTATTTCAGTTGACTGTTTTGGGGACCATGAAGAGACACAGACCAGACTTTCCTTTGCTTGAACTTTATGAGGATCAAGAGCCCTTGGTACTTCAAAGACCAGCAGGGTCTCTTGTGTCTGTCTTCATTCTCGATGAGTCCAGATGAATTTGAGTAGACCTTTCTTGGTTCTCACGTCTCCTGATTATTGACTAATGATCCTGAGTTTTATTTGGCAGTATATAATTGATAACTGCTCCCCTCTCCCCCACCTCCCTGAAGTTGGAAGACACTGGGAGGTTGGTTGAAAGAGGCTGGAGAAATCTGGATTGGGTGATTAGGTGGGAAGTTGGACTCGTTCCTCCTAGGAGAAGTTTGCATTTCTCTCCTGGTGCCTTGAGACGTGAAGACTTTACCAGTGCTCTCAGGAACTAGACGGTCTAGAGACTAAGAAAAAAAAAGGAGAAACCTGTTTTAAATTCAAGCAAGTAAACAACTTATTCCAACTGTTATTTAAAATACTAGGGTATTGTAATACCTGATTCATGACTAAGTTTTAAAAATGAAGCTATGAAATCTCTGGTTGTATCTGTCTATATGTCTGTGTGAGCCTTATAGATATGATATGTCTACCTCTGGAGAACATTACCAAAATTAACTTGTAAATGAACTCTATTTACTTGACTTACAGAAAATTAAATACTTACATAGATTCTCAAAAATATAAAAGAAATTAACCCAAATGAATTTTAGGTTCATGTGAACTAAGGAATATTCAGTATTAAATTAATATTTGAAGTAAAAGTAAAAATTTGTTGGTTTAATTAATATAGACATGTTTTTAGGGCCATCAACATTAAATGTAATACTTTTATTATACCTAGATTTACTACAATAAGATCTTGTCAGCAAGAAAGATTACTTGGTATGATGAAATTTTTTTATAAAATATGAAGCTGTTAAATGTAAAAGAGATAAGAGGTTTTAGGTAAACTCTTTAGATATAATTATGTTTTAGCAATGTCTACTTATAACTAGTCTCTCTAAATAATTGGTTACTTGAAACTTTAGGATTTTCCTACATTAAGTTGAATGATGAAAGTTTATTAAACATCAAGCTCCCTTCCAAACAAAACAAGGTAGCTGAAACATTAATTACTGAATGTAGATATCATTTTGCAGAGAACCTAAAGATTCAGGACTGTTAATAAATACATTTGGTGCCACATTGTGACATTTTCTCTATGAAAGCACATGCATTTTAGAAATTATGTTGTTTAATCACTAAGTCTAGTCCAACTCTTTGCGACCCCATGACTTCAGGACACCATGCTTCCCTGTCCTTCACTATCTCCTGGAGTTTGCTAAATTCATGTCCATTGACTTGGTGATGCTATCTAACCATCTCATCCTCTGCTGCCTTCTTCTTCTTTTGTCTTTAATCTTTCCAAGCATCAGGATCTTTGCAATGAGTCAGCTCTTTGCACCAGGTGGCCAAAGTATTGGAGATTCAGCTTCGGCATCAGTCCTTCAATGAATATTCAGGGTCGATTTCCTTTAGGTTTGACTGGTTTGATCTTCCTGCAGTCCAGGGGCCTCTCCAGAGTCTTCTCCAGCACCGCAATTTGAAAGCATCAGTTCTTCAGTGTTCATCCTTCTTTATGGTCCAACTCTCATAGGACTACTGGGAAAACCACAGCTTTGACTATATGGACCTTTGGCAACAAAGGGATGTCTCTACTTTTTAATACACTGTCTAGTTAGGTCATAGCTTTTCTTCCAAAGAGCAAGTGTCTTTTAATTTCATGGCTGCAGTCACCGTCCACAATGATTTTGATACTCAAGAAAATCTACCACTGCTTCCACTTTGCCCCCTTCTATTTGCCATAAACTGACGGGACTGGATGCCACGATCTTTGGTTCAGTCTCTCAGTTGTGTCTGACTCTTTGTAACCCCACAGACTGCACACATCAGGCTTCCCTGCCCATCACCAATTCCCAAAGCTTGCTCAAATGCATGTCCATTTAGTCTATGATGCCATCCAAACATCTCATCCTCTGTTGTCCCCTTTTCCTCCAGTCCTCAATCTTTCCCATCATCAGTCTTTTCTATTGAGTCAGTTCTTTACATCAGGTGGTCAAAGTATTGGAGCTTCAGCTTCAGCAAGAGTCCTTTGATTGAATATTCAGGACTGAATATTCATTCCTTTAGGATGGACTGGTTGGATCTCCTTGAAGTTCAAGGGACTCTCAAGTGTCTTGTCCAACACTACAGTTCAAAAGCATCAATTCTTCGGTGCTCAGCCTTCTTCACAGTCCAACTCTCACATCCATACATGACTACTGGGAAAACCATCCATAGCTTTGACTAGATGGACCTTTATTGGCAAAGTAATATCTCTGTTTTTTAATATGCTGTCTAGGTGGGTTATAGCTTTTCCTCCAAGGACCAAGTGTCTTATAATTTCATGGCTGCAGTCACCATCTGCAGTGATTTTGGAGCCTAAGGAAATAAAGTCTGTCACTGTTTCCATTGTTTCCCCAACTATTTGCCATGAAGTGGTTGGACTGGATGCCATGATCTTCATTTTTTGAACACTGAGTTTTAAGCCAGCTTTTTCACTCTCCTCTTTCACCTTCATCAAGAGACTCATTAGTTTCTCTTCACTTTTTGCCATAAGGGTAGTGTCGTCTGCATTTCTGAGGTTATTGATATTTTTCCCCACAATCTTGATTCCAGCTTGTGCTTCATCCAGACCAGTATTTCACATGATGTACTCTGCATGTAAGTTAAATAAACAGGGTGACAATATACAGCCTTGATGTACTCCTTTCCCAATTTTCAACGATCTTAGTTTTTTCATGTTGAGTTTTTATAAATAGCATTTCAAGTTTGCCAATCTATGGGATGCTAATGTAAAACACAGTATGTAATTGCTTGCTTCTCAGTTTTCACAAGAAATTAAGTTTTCTGAAATTTGATAATTCAGGACTTCTCTGGCAGTTCAGTGATTAAGACTCTGTGGTTTCAATGTGGGGGCCTGGGTTTGATCCCTGGTCAGGGAACTAGACCCCATGTGCCCCAACTAAGAGTTTGCATGCTGCAACTAAAGATCCTGCATGCCCCAATGAAGACACAATGCTGTCAAATAAATACTTTTTAAAAATTGATAATTCTAAGTAATTAGCCTATAAAGTTAATATGAAAAACATATTTGTATGCACGTAGGAAGAAGAGGGGCTTCCCTGGTGGCTCAGATAGTAAAGCATCTGCCTGTAATACAGGAGACCTGGGTTCAATCCCTGGGTGGGGAAGATCCCCTGGAGAAGGAAATGGCAATGCACTCCAGTATTCTTGCCTGGAAAATTCCATGGACGGAGGAGCCTGGTAGGCTACAGTCCATGGGGTTGCAAAGAGTCGGACACGACTGAGCAACTTCACAAGAAGAAGATATAAGAAATAAAAATGCATTTTATTAAGGAAAAAGAAAATAATTTTGTTCTGATGCTAGTTATTTCTAAATAGGAAAGAAGAGACAGATTGTTGTAAGTATAGAAAACTGCAGGTTTGAGAGGAAAAAAGAAACTTTAGAAAGGATTCTATGTTTGGGCAGAACTAAGGTTAGAATTAATTTAATTGGGCAAATGAATTTCAATATTAAAGATAAAATAGTACAAAACCTGACTTTGGTTTCTCTCTATTAAGAGGGGAGAGTTTTCTTAAGAATATTGATCTGATTTTTGTAACAGATTGTGAATTTTCCTTGTATTTTAAGTAATTTTTATAACTTTCTGTATTTGCCTTTGAAATATTTTATTGTTTCTTGGTTAAGTATAAGTATCGTTTCATAGTGACCTGTAATGCCACCTGACCAAGTGTTTTTTTTAAAGCCTTTTGATATTTTTGGCAAACTTGCCAGAGATCAAATTCTTCTTGAAGTTCATTTGACCTTTAGCTTACTTTGAGATTTTCCAAAAGGTCCTGAAACACCTAAGGGAATTGTTTTCTCTCTTTATCAAAGATAAAAATTTTAAACTAACTAGGCTTATATCCTATGTTAAACTGCATGGGAAGCATTTCAAGGGATGGTGATAAACATCCTTACGCTATATTATTAGGGGAAATGTTTTAGATACTTTAGAAATTATTGGAATTCCTAAGACTCTGATATGTCATAGTAAAATGTTATCAGACTTTATTCTGATTATTAAAATGTTCTGTCATAGCAGTAGTTTCTTTGTCAATTGCATCTCAATCGGATCTTTAACCATGTCTTTAAAAATCTTTGTTGTTCATAGACAGTTATTGTTTGATCCTGATGCCTTTGCAAAAATGCTTCATTTTCAAGAAAATTCACAGAAAGAATTTTTGACAAGTGGGACTGGAGTCGGACACAAGTGAGCGACTTCACTTTCACTTTTCACTCTTATGTACTGGAGAAGGAAATGGCAACCCACTCCAGTGTTCTTGCCTGGAGAATCCCAGGGACAGGGGAGCCTGGTGGGCTGCCGTATATGGGGTCGCAGGGTCGGACACAACTGAAGCGACTTAGCAGCAGCAGCAGCAGCAGGCTTTTAAAAGCTTTATAAAACTGTTAACAAAAGATCAAGAATTAGTTATGTAGGACTGAGTGAACTGATGAACATGGTTATAGATTTTATGGTTTTTCTGGTCTGAAATATTACTGCTTTTTAATCTGTTTTCCAGATATAAGGAAACCTTTCCCCTTAAACTAATTATAACTTACAGCAATTTGGTTGTGATACTTTGTAAGCAAAACTTAAACATGTCTCTTTTCTTTCTACCTGATCCCTCCAAAATTGTAAACACTTACTCCTTGGAAGGAAAGTTATGACCAACCTTTTGAATATGTCTCTGCATATTCAAAAGCAGAGACATTACTTTGTCTACAAAGGTTCGTCTAGTCAAGGCTATGGTTTTTCCTGTAGTCACGTACGGATGTGAGAGTTGGACTGTGAAGAAGGCTGAGCGCTGAAGAATTGACGCTTTTGAACTGTGGTGTTGGAGAAGACTCTTGAGAGTCCCTTGGACTGCAAGGAGATCCAACCAGTCCATTCTGAAGGAGATCAGCCCTGGGATTTCTTTGGAAGGAATGATGCTAAAGCTGAAACTCCAGTACTTTGGCCACCTCATGCTTAGAGTTGACTCATTGGAAAAGACTCTGATGCTGGGAGGGATTGGGTGCAAGAGGAGAAGGGGACGACAGAGGATGAGATGGCTGGATGGCATCACTGACTCGGTGGACGTGAGTCTGAGTGAACTCTGGGAGTTGGTGATGGACAGGGAGGCCTGGAGTGCTGCGATTCATGGAGTTGCAAAGAGTTGGACACGACTGAGAGACTGATCTGATCTGATCTGATCTGAGGCTGCTAGCAGACTTATCAAGTAAATAAGAAAGTCCACCTGCTGACAGTTGCAGGAATCTGAAGACACTTTGGAACTCTGAGAAGAGAGAAATTAATTCAGATCTTTAGGTATCACACGTGGGATCTGATGGCATGCCCTTCGGATGACTTTTCTCACCTTGAGAAAGAAGCCTTTTAAAAATTCAATCTGGGTCGTCCCAGTGCATCCCACTGGGACGACCCAGAGGGATGGTATGGGGAGGGAGGAGGGAGGAGGGTTCAGGATGGGGAACACATGTTTTAAAATTATTAAATTAAAAATTAAAAAAATAAATAAATAAAGTGAAAAAAAAAATTTTTCCACACACACACACAAAAAAATTCAATCTGAGATTCTTTATAAAAAGTTCCACCTAAACCAATTTTTAAAAGGATTGTATGTTCAGTTACACTTATATAAGTAATCAGGCCAAGTTTACTGAAAGCAGACTTATTTTTGTAAACAAATTACTCTTTATTTGATTATATTTGATAGAAGTCACATAATTTTAGAGAGAAAAATTACATATACAGATATTAAATTCTAGTATTGTTCATTTAGGTCTGTATTTACTGCCCAAGACTCACTTCTGAGATAGATCCCTGTTGTTAGGTTACATTATTGTAAAGTTTAATTGAATTATTAAAAGGACACTCTAAGTTTGTCTCTGAAGCCTATCACTGTAATCTATCTTTGGATGAATATCAGATGCCTCATGGCCTATAACCAGAAGATTATGCATTTGGAAAGGCATCATTTAAGGACTGTCTCCAACCTACATGAAAGGACACTTGTCAGACTTGCTTGATTAGCTCATGCACAAAACAAATGAAAGAAATTGACTTTTGGTTTTGTATTTTCCACTTAGAAAGAGTTCTTGCAATGGAGCCCTTCAGTTCAATTCAGTTCAGTTGCTCAGTCGTGTCTGACTCTTTGCGACCCCATAAATTGCAGCACGCCAGGCCTCACTGTCCATCACCAACTCCCAGAGTTCACTCAAACTCACGTCCATCGAGTCAGTGATGCCATCCAGCCATCTCATCCTCTGTCGTCCCCTTCTCCTCTTGCCCTCTATTCCTCTCAGCATCAGAGTCTTTTCCAATGAGTCAACCCTTCGCATGAGGTGGCCAAAGGACTGGAGTTTCAGCTTTAGCATCATTCTTTCCAAAGAACACCCAGGACTGATCTCCTTTAGAATGGATTGGTTGGATCTCTTTGCAGTCCAAGGGACTCTCAAGAATCTTCTCCAACACCACAGTTCAAAAGCATAAATTCTTCAGTGCTCAGCCTTCTTCACAGTCCAACTCTCACATTCATACATGACTACTAGAAAAGCCATAGCCTTGACTAGATGGACCTTGTTGGCTAAGTAATGTCTTTGCTTTTGTATATGCTGTATAGGCTGGTCATAATTTTCCTTCCAAGGAGTAAGCATCTTTTAATTTCATGGTGGCAATCACTTAAACTCACCTTAAAACAAAGTTCAAACAGAGGAGAAACTACACTCCCATCAAGACAAAGAGAAGACCACATCCGAATCCCAATCTGATCTGTATGATTAGTTACAGTACTTTCAGCATAATAGTTACATTAGATAATAATATCATATTATATAATTATAAAAGTATGGATGTAATTATATATTATAATTATTTTTGATAATTTCTTGGACTTTTTCATAAGTCCATGTTTTTTTTATCATGGTGTAAGTCTTACACAGAGTTTAAAAATTAATCTAATTGTTAGGCTTATGATCAGTTACCTACATCTAGTACTTCTGGGTTACCATGGTGGATTTCTCCTCTCCACTGGTTTAATTGGATGACTCTTAGGAAATTTATTCCAGAAGAAAGCTATAATTCTGTTTGAGCAGATGTTGATATTATTAGATTAGACTCCCTCACTTGGCCAGTCAATAGTGCTTTCTCTATAATATGAACATTCTTTTAAAGTTACTCAAGCTCAATAATAACAAACAAAATTTCAGTCAGCAAATATAACTTCCTGATTATTAGGAGGGATCGTCCTTCAGCTACAGGGTGGATTTATGACTCCCACCAGATTATTTAAATCATTTAAGTTTAAAAGTTCCCTTACATTGGGAACTTAAATTAAGGATTATCAGCTTAATAACACTAAAGAATTAGGCCGGATGCCTTGTGAACAATACAAGTATTTCATTACCTTTAAGATAGTGATTGTACAGGACAGATTGAGTCAGATGAGCTGGTAATGTACTGGATCACATTTAATTGAAGCTCTTGGCTTAAATATTTACTTATGACCCTATTAATGCTACTAGCCATGTTACTCGGAGAAGGCAATGGCACCCCAATCCAGTACTCTTGCCTGGAAAAATCCCATGGATGGAGGAGCCTGGTGGGCTGCAGTCCATGGGGTCACTAAGAGTCGGACAAGACTGAGTGACTTCACTTTCACTTTTTCACTTTCATGTTTGGAGAAGGAAATGGCAACCCACTCCAGTGTTCTTGCCTGGAGAATCCCAGGGGCAGGAGAGCCTGGTGGACTGACGTCTATAGGGTCACACAGAATTGGACGCCACTGAAGCGACTTAGCAGCAGCAGTAGCAACAGCAGCTATGTTACTTTTGTTTGGCCTATTTTACAAGATTGTGATTTCTTGCATTACTAAATGTGTGACTAAACCTCTGATAAAAATGATGACTAGGCAACTTGAACATATATATTTATTTAAGAGCTATACATGTATATATTTATTTATGAACTCAAGACTGTAATAGTGTAGCTCTAAATATGGGAAGAAGCAACACAGGGTATTTTGCTTGGACCAAAACAGATTTGAAAGACATGTGGTCCAAAGACTTTTGGCTACTATTAGCAGTGCCTAGTCCAGTAAGAGCACACTGAAGATCATCAAAATACTGGCCTGACTGAGAAAAAGGTATAAGTTATGACCAACCTAGATAGCATATTCAAAAGCAGAGACATTACTTTGCCAACACAGGTCTGTCTAGTCAAGATTATGGTTTTTCCAGTGGTCATGTATGGATGTGAGAGTTGGACTGTGAAGAAAGCTGAGCACCGAAGAATTGATGCTTTTGAACTGTGGTGTTGGAAAAGACTCTTGAGAGTCCCTTGGACTGCAAGGAGATCCAACCAGTCCATTCTGAAGGAAATCAGCCCGGGGGGTTGTTTGGAAGGAATGATGCTAAAGCTGAAACTCCAGTACTTTGGCCACCTCATACGAAGAGTTGACTCATTGGAAAAGACTCTGATACTGGGAGGGATTGGGGGCAGGAAGAGAAGTGGACGAAAGAGGATGAGATGGCTGAATGGCATCACTGACTCAATGTATGTGAGTTTGAGTGAACTCCAGGAGTTGGTAATGGACAGGGAGGCCTGGCGGGCTGCAATTCATGGGGTCGCAAAAAGTCAGACACGACTGAGTGACTGAACTGAACTGAACTGCACTATGAGATAAAGTGGTCATGAACTGCCTCCTAAATCATGATTGAATTTATAACCATGAGGGGGCACTGCCAGCTAAGGAGTGTCCCTAGCCATCTGGTTCTGTAAGAATTAAGTCACTAGCCATTGTAGTCACTGATACTCAATATACCCTGAAAGGAATTCAGTGCAGTGATCCAAAATGAAGTACTCTGTGCTCTGGGGAAACTAGTAAAACAACCTTTAGATAGTTAGATGTTTACAGGAGAAAATTTTATGACTGCAAGTTTCATCATCTGTACTTAGAAAAATGCTAAAGGCATTAATTGAGGTATTTGTTTCTTGTACCTAGTGGGGACCTTCTACTGAGATGTTTGATTATACTTCTCCAAAATCACATATAAGCTTATCTCTCCACCCCTCTTGGGCGTGGTTCCTCAGAGCTATCTGAGAGGCAGTCTCCTGAGCCATAAGTGAAACTCACAACTCTCAGTTCTTAGCTCAGTGGACATTTGCTAATTTGACTAAGGCTGGGGACTAGCCATTCTGACCACAAAGGAAGAAGTACCCTCCTCTCACCAGAAAGCCAGGTGACTCATCTTCAAGGCTAAGGATAAGTGTATCTTTGCCATGGGAAATCTGGTCTTTGCTCTGGCTTTCCCTGCTAAGACTTCCTCTCATTTCCTTCGTGTTTGCTCCCTCATCTCCTCTGTCAGCACCTAGAGTCAGTTTGGACTCTAGGTGTAGGAAAGGAGCTGGGTAAGTAGGCACTGTTTCAGAGGACAGCTTTGCCTGTCTGTTGGAAGGGGCAGAGCTCTCAGTCACCTGGAGCAGACAGAGAGCTGAAGCATTTGCAAGTGTGCTCCTGCTTCCTGGGAAAGAGTCTGCCTGCAATGGAGGAGACCAGGTTCAATCCCTGGGTTGGGAAAATCTCCTGGAGAAGGAAATGGCAGCCCACTCCAATATTCTTGCCTGGAAAATCACATGGACGGCGGAGTCTGGTAGGCTATTGTCCATGGGGTCGCAAAGAGTCCGACACGACTGAGCGACTTCACTTCACTTCCTGCTTCCTGCAGGCAGGCTTATGTGATTCACCCTGTAAGGGTGAAAGGGAGAAGTTGCAATCTGAGATTAAGACTTGTTCTGATACCATCTGATTGAGGGCCACACCAAGCAGTCTGCTTTCTCTTTCCTTCAGGTCAATAGCATCATGCATCCTTGGGTAGCCATCCTGGGCCTCCTATTCCTGCTAGGTAAGTGAATAGGTGGATTGTGCTTTGGAACCCCAAGGACGTAGCGGGTGTGTAGGGGGTGTGTGGGCATGGTGGAGGGGGGCTTTGTTGAAGGTAATGGGATCAAACTTAAGTTTTAAGAATTAAAGAATCTATGGGTAGGTAAATAATGCATGCTGCAGTACAGTACAGCTTATGCTGCCTTTGGTGTTTAAATTAAAAAAAAAAAAAAGTAGGTAGATGGTTGTGTATACATGAACTACTCAAGTGTATGTAAGAAAGAGTAACCCTGGATGAGGGTGGGAAGAAGCAATGGTGATGGGTGGGAAGGAGACGAGTCCTTTATTGTACTATTTTGTACTTTTTGATTTTTTTTAACCATGGGTAACTGTTTCTTTTAAAAAGAAAGTATTTTAACTTCCCTGGTTTTCCAGTGGTTAAAACTTTGTGTTTCCACTGCAGGAAGCATGAGTTCTATCCCTGGTTGGGGAACTAAGATCCCACATGTGGTGTCAAGTGGCCAGAATTTTTTTTTAATCAATAATCAAAACATTTAATTTTTAATAAACAAAATAATTTATCTCATATTTTAACATTATATGAGATAGGGGAAATTTTTAGGAACAGACATAATCCTAAATTTAAAAAATCTCTAGAGGTAGGAATATGAGGAAAAGTATATTTTTAAATTATATTCTGTAACAAATTTCTATAATCAGCATGAATTACCTTTATAATTCAAAAATGATATTAAGCAAAATTGAAGATAATCAGAATTTTGGTAATAAAAACTAGACTTATTTTATATAACAATGAGTGTTTTATTCCCATAGCATTTCCCAGATTTACAGCCCAGTTCTAATTATGACTGGTTGTTGAATCTCAGATTTTTTTAAGGACCTTCAGACTTCATTTGGCAATACAGTTTTTTAAACCACTGCTGCAGGAGACAGTTTTCCTGCCTGTTTGTTTTTAAGAGGTAAAGTTTAACATTTGATTGAATATTGTCCAATTTTTTGGTTTCACCTGGCCAACTGGACAGTGCTCCATTGCAGGACAGTCATCAACTCACAAGAAGGGATCCCTACTTGAATTTTTTTAATCGATCCTAAATACCAGGATGGGCTTCCCAGGTGGCTCAGTGGTAAAGAATCCACCTACCAATGCAGGAGACATGGGTTTGATCCCAGAGTCGGGACGATTCCCTGGAGAAGGAAATGGCAACCCATTCCAGTATTCCTGCCTGTGAAATTCCATGAACAGAGGAGTCTGGCGGGCTACAGTCCATGGGGTGGCAAAGAGTCCAATACAACTAAGCAACTAAACAAAAACAACAAAGCCCATTATAAGTCTCAGTTCCTTCTGAGAGTATTATAAACCCTTTTTTCCAAAAACTGATTTCTAAAGAGTTTATTAGCCTCTGCCTTCTTGCCAATGATGCTGTAAGTAGGGTATTAGCTGTTTTTTCTTTAACTTAGAGAAGATTTGTGAGGTGAAGTTTTTTGCATAGCCATTTAAAAAATGTTAATAAAATTGAAAATCAAAATTTTAAATGCAACAGTTTTAAAATCAGATTTCAACTGAGACAGTGACTGAATCTAGGGGAGAGGAAAAGCCACCTGTATGTATTAACATTTAATAAGCAGATACCTGTCAAACACAGGATAAAATGCATACACACTGATGCGTTACTGGAGTATCCTTTGTTTCAAACCTTTTGGAGAGGAATTTGAATCATATTCACCAAAAGACTGAACATATTTCTGCCCTTTGTCCTGATACTTTCTCTCATAAACCTGTCCTATTAGGAAGTAATCCTGAATACAGAAAGACATTTGTATGATGTTTCATCCTCAAATATATCTGGTTAATAATAATACTGCTAAAGAATATGTTTACCAGAAAAGCATATATTAAATTTACAAACTCAAGATATAGTTAGATAATTTCAAACAGCATAAACTATGTAAAGAACAAAATGAAAATAAAATTAAAGTTAATATTTTGAGACCTCATGCTCTTGTTTCTCTTTATTTACAGATGGTGTAACCTCTTACCATCGAGTGACTGGAGTGGTTGGTCAGAGTGTCACTCTACCCTGCTACTATAATGGAGAAGTCACAAGCATGTGTTGGGGCCGAGGGTCATGTCCTTGGCTGAATTGCGGAACTAACATCATCTGGACCGATGGATACAGAGTCACCTATCGGAGGGATGGACGTTACCAGCTAAATGGCAATATTCGTGGAAGGGATGTGTCTTTGACCATAAACAACGCTGCCGCGTCTGACAGTGGCTTGTATTGTTGCCGAATTGAGGTGAGAGGGTGGTTCAATGACATAAAAACCACCCTAGAGTTGAGGATCAATCCAGGTGAGCTTATCTTCCTACTTCTTTGATCACTTCCTGTGGGTTCCGAGAGATGGAGTTTTCTGTTTGATAATAACTTTCTTTTCCTTTAGTCGGGAAAGAAAAGTTTCCTATGATCTTGTTTTCTAATAACTCTTCAACTGAATATCTTGTATTTGTGTAGAGTGAAGTGTTAAGACTAACCTTGATTCAAGACAGTAGGCTAGAGCATCTTTCCAGTCAGCAAACTGTCTCCTGAAGCAGTGCTTCAGGAATACTAGTTGGTTCATGAAAAAGCATTCACTGTTCCACACTGAGATATAGTGAGTATTTTTTTGGAGCTGAATTTCTGCTTCTTGATAATCTGACCTTTTCTCTGAGGTCATTTCTTTGGAGGATTTTCAAATGTTCTTTCCTAACATTTTAAGACTCATAGAGAGTTTCACACATATAAAACAGGTAATATAAGGTCCTGTCAAATAGATGTATCATTTGGTTTAGACAACTGTCAACTCAGTTTTGTAGCATATACATTGAAAGAGTCTAGATAGTTTCATCCCCTCCCTCTACCCTTGGATTTTTTGAAGCACAATTCACACCATATCATGGCTCAGCTGGTAAAGAATCAGCCTGCAATGTGGGAGACCTGGGTTCAATCCCTGAGTTGGGAAGATCCCCTAGAGAAGGGAATGGCTACCCAGTCCAGTATTATGGCCTGGAGAATTCCATGAACTCTATAGTCCGTGGCGTCTCAAAGAGTTGCACACAAGTGAGTGAGTTTCACTTTCACTCACATCAGATCACTAAATTGCTTGTTTAAAAGTTAAAATTGCTTTCTTATCCATTTGACTGCTGGTGGACATCTGGGTTGCTTCCATGTCCTGGCTATTATAAACAGAGCTGCAATGAATATTGGCATACATGTGTCTCTTTCAATTCTGGTTTCCTCAGTGTATATGCCCAGCAGTGGGATTGCTGGGTCATATGGCAGGTCTGTTTCCAGTTTTTAAAGGAATCTCCACACTGTCCTCCATAGTGACTGTACTAGTTTGCATTCCCACCAACAGTGTAAGAGGGTTCCCTTTTCTCCACACCCTCTCCAGCATTTATTGCTTGTAGACTTGTGGATAGCAGCCATTCTGACTGGTGTGAAATGGTACCTCATTGTAGTTTTGATTTGCATTTCTCTGATAATGAGTGATGTTGAGCATCTTTTCATGTGTTTGTTAGCCATCTGTATGTCTTCTTTGGAGAAATGTCTGTTTAGTTCTTTGGCCCATTTTTTGGTTGGGTCATTTATTTTCCTGGAATTGAGCTGCAGGAGTTGCTTGCATATTTTTGAGATTCATTCTTTGTCAGTTGTTTCGTTTGCTATTATTTCTCCCATTCTGAAGGCTGTCTTTTCACCTTGCTTATAGTTTCCTTTGTAGTGCAGAAGCTTTTAATTTTAATTAGGTCCCATTTGTTTATTTTTGCTTTTATTTCCATGGGGGTTGATTCCAAGAGTGTCTCCTCCAGTGGATAGCTGAAACTGCACAGAGTACCAAACCCTGTGCATGTTTTTTCCTATGCTTGTCAGTTCAGTCGCTCAGTCATGTATGACTCGTTACTTATATACCAACAATAAATTTTAACTTAGAAATTAGGCACAGTAAGAGATTAAGAATAACTAATAATAAAATAGAACAATTATAACAAAAAAAGAGAAAAAATAATTAAAATCACCTTATTGCAATATGAGAACATTTTCATCTCAATAACTGTTCACTTGTGGCTTTTAAGAATTTTGTGAAATCCAAAAGTCTGGGAAGGTTATGTTTTTCTATCTTGATGTAGATATTTTAATTTTTCTTACCACTTGGTGAAAGGAGCAGGTTCTAAAGGATTTCCTGGTTTCTGGTGCTCTTTCATAGTAAGTAATTTCCCACTAAAGTTTCTAATGAAAACAGAGCCCAATATTCAGAGCCTTTATAAGTTAGGTCTCTTTTAGTTTAAATTAACTTGATATTTCAATTTCATAACTTTTCCTAACTTCATCAAAGATACTTAGCTTATTTGATGAAGGCAAGTAAAATCAGGTCAATTCTGATGCAGAAAACAGCTGACTCTGGGAAAACATCTAGGAGACAATTTAAGAAAGCCAAAAGATGCTGGTGCTATATACATGTGGCAGGAGGCTGTGTGTGGAGAAGAAATTATTTTTGGAGTTGTGAAATTATATGATTGGTCTGGAGGAAGAAAGAAATTAATAGGGGACATTTATAGTGCTTATAAATTCTTTAATAGATTAGTATTTGCAAAGTCACTGCTCTGTCCAGTGGGAAACGGGTTCATAACTGAGCCAAAGTGACTCTCTGCCTCCAACCCAATACTTTGAGTTTTCTTGCACTTTTCACAGAATGAGCTTACTTTCAACCTCTCTTAGGGCTCTTCCCCAGCAGCTTTTCCTAGCCTTTGTGTCCTAGCTTCTTCCTTTGGAAATATTTAGTCCTGAGCAAGACACATTAGTGGAACAAGCTGATTAAATCTCCTCCTTGTTATACTCCTTTGATCAGTTGTTTTTCTTGCTTCCTCTTTTTCTTAAGTTTCACATCAAACTGAAGGGAGGGGATTGAGACTGCACTGTTCTTCAAAATCTTTAACTACACTGTTAGACCCAGGTAGGCAAACTGTAGCCATAGGACCAGATCAGATTATAAGATAAGCTCACCAACAGTTTTTTTTTTTTTTTTTTAATGAATAAAGGTTTATTAGAACACAGCCTCATCCATTCATGTATATACTATCTATGACTGTTTTCAGGGCTTCCCTGGTGGCATATGGCATCTCTGTTATCCAGCATATGTTAATGATGTGAATTAATCCACATTTAGGATGCAGATATGTTAGGAGGGTACCTGAACTGACAGAAGTGAATGCTATTTATTTGGTCAATAGTCTGGTTCTTGGGAACTACTATTTGGGCTCTAGTCATGTACTGCTGAGAGGACAAAGACAGCTTCAGGCTCTAGACACTTTTCCCTCCCTCACAGATGCTTATGAAGATATGTAAATCTGATATGTATGACTAGTCTTTACAAACTGCTTCAACACAAATCCCATGTGTCATTTTTGAATAGCAACACCTCCCACAATACCATCCTTTAAATGCCGCTGTTGCCTTGTTGTGACCATGTCTTCACTCCCTCTTCAGTCACAGATTCTAGTTGACCCATGACAAGAACTTGGAGTTCATGGGAGATAAGTGCCGAGTTCTGCCTGGGGACCGTCTGCTTGGTTGTGTTGGTGCACAGGCCCAGCACGAGTCTCTTGTTTCCTGCTGCTTGATGAATCCCTGCTTTCATGTTGATTCCTAGCTCCACCTACAATGACAACGACCACCACCACTGCTACTACAACAACAACTACCACCACTACTCCAACAACCACCACCACTACTCCAAGAACAACCCCCACTACAAGAAGGACAACTACCACCACTACGCCAAGAACAAGCACTACAAGAAAGACAACTACCACCACTACGCCAAGAAGAACCAATAGAAGAAAGAGAACTACCACCACTACTCCAAGAACAGCCACCACTACAAGAAGGACTACTACCACCACTACTCCAAGAACCACTACCACCACCACCACTATTCCAAGAACAACCACCACTACTAGAAAGACAACCATTACTACTACTCCAAAAACAACTACCACTATTACAACAATCACCACTACTACCCCCAAAACAACCATCACCACAACTCCAACAACCACCACCACCACTATTTCAACCACAATGGTCACCACTGCTCCAACAACCACCACCACTACTGTGCCAACAACAATCAATACCACTACTCCAACCATGACAGTCACCACTGCTCCAGTGACAGCGAGGTCCTCTACTTCTGCTCTTCCAATGCCAGCACCCACAAAGGACCTCCAGCCAGGTAAGCAAAAGTACTTGTAAGTGCAGAAGTTTTCAAAGTCAGGATATGCACCATCCAGGGCACTGTGTTAAGGCATATGGACAATCTAGGGTAGGGATTCTTAACAGCTTTCCAAACCTGGCTTCACAGAATCTGTGAACAATTGCACCCTCTTATATTCATCTTGTGTATCTTTAAGCATTTTCAGAGTGAGAGGGACCTATGGTTTTTACTAGATTATCAAAGGAATCGTTAATAGCAAGGAAAAAAAAAAAAAAAAAGCCAGACCACTGGTCATGGACATATAAGAAGGATGGTCCATTCAGCCCTGTTTAACATAGAATTATGAGGAAAAAATAAGAGTGCCAGAACAGGGCCAAGTGAATGAGATTCTATCTTACAAGGAGCTCTGAATAGAGATCATTTAATCCATTTTGAAGCGTAATCCAACACTTGAGGATACGATTTCGGTGAAGTTAATGCTTACTCTGTATCCTGTGTCAGGAAACATGCTAACGACTTTATAATACTAAGCCTCTTAATTCTAATGACAACCCCAGGACTGATGCTAAAGTTGAAGCTCCAATGCTTTGGCCACCTTATGTAAACAGCTGACTCATTGGAAAAGACCCTGCTGCTGGGAAAGATTGAAGGCAAAAGGAAAAGAGGGTGGCAGAGAATGAGATGGGTAGACAGTATTGCTGACTCAATGGACATGAGCTTGAGCAAACTCCAGGAGACAGAGAAGGACAGGGAAGCATGGCATGCTGCAGTCATGGGGTTGCAAAGAGTCGGACACGACTTAGCAGCTGAACAACAAAAGAAGTATAAAAAGTGAAATAATTCTATTGTTTAGCTCTCAGATCATTATCTAGATCAGATTTATTCATGATAATGAAATGCTTACATAGCAGGTAACTACCATAAGGACATCTATTAATATATTTCTAAGAAAGAGTCAAAGGGTAATTTCTGATTTAGTTTTGTTTGTTCTTTCTGCTGCGGGTGTAAATTTTCCTCCACTAATTGAACACTACTTTTCCGTTCTTGTCATTCCTATAGCTTCTTTGTCTTCTCCAACTCAGACAGCAGAAAGCCAGCCTACTACCCTGTATGAAAGAAACATAACCAGCTCACCATGGCACTCTTGTTCAGCAGGTAACTTCAGTTTCTTTCCTGAACACCTGGGAGCATTCAAATTTTGATAAATATTAGCACATTGTTCAGAGCACATATTCTGAAATAAAACAAGCGTGACTTGAATCCCAACAATGGCTATTCCACTTAGCTATGCAACTTGAACAAATGTCTTATTACCCTCTTTGAATCTGTTTTTATCCTTTGGAAAATGGAGGAAATATTACTTATTCTTACAAGCGTTATTTGAGATAAAGATCTGGGGACACAGTTACAAGGTAAGTGATGGAGTTGGAACTATGACCGTTACTTAGAATGTCCAGAAATACGTACATTTGAGTGACACAGGCAGCTTGTATGACTTGGGATCATCCACATACATATCCACATTTTTCTAAATAAAACGAATCAGCCTTGTCTTTAAACTTATTTCTAGGCATACTTTCCTGGACAGAGCCTTAAAACAATTAAATCCAAACTGGTCCAGACTGAACTGGTCGCCTGTTTATGCTTCCTCTAAGCCCCAGACACTACACAGATTCAGTAGGCTCCCCTGCTGCCTTGTCGAGCTTTCATTTCACATGGACACTTTGAGTTGGGTTGAGGACATGGACACCAGAGCCAAAGAGGCAGGTCCCACAAGGATTGTGCTATTCCACTCCCAAAGACTCCAAGTTTTCCCTTGTTTGGGAAAGTCTATATTCTTTTGAGATGTAAGATTAGTTTGTTTTTCCTATAATGGAGAAAGATGATATTGAATTGTCATCTCTCTGAGCTAACTCTGTTACCCATGGTGGTATATTTGGAGAGTGCCACATGTGAACCCCTTTGTAGTGCAGAACTGGCTTATTTGTCCATGTGCCTGTGAAGCATCCAAACAAGGTCAGATTTTGTAAGACTTGTGCGTATGATTCGTCATGCTCAGGAGTTGCTAATCTGTAGCAAACACCCAGAGTGGCCTACTTTGCCCATCATTCAAGGAAGCTCTTAATTGAAAATGGACATGCAGCGGGACTCAGAGAGGGACCGGTTTACTTGAAATTAGCTAATAGTGACATTTGGTTTTGAAAGTGGAATCCTTGGTGTGAAGTGTTTCTTGGCACAGAAACAAGGAGAAAGCAGATAAAAATACAGGTAAGAGCAGTTGGGGCAACTGCGCCCCACACTTTTAGGCTAAGAGGAAGAACAAAGTAGAAAATGGGAAATTATTCTCTAAAATATGTCACTAAAACCTGGTCAAGTAGACTTGGCAGCATGGAACAGACATTGCAGCAGCTGTGTCCCCACGACTTCTGTGACTGCTGCCGTCTTGGCAGCATCTCTGAGGCCCTTCAGCCAAGTCCTCACAGTGCCTGAGTCACACTTCCGTGGGTTAAAGCCTCACAAAGCCAAGAATGTTAGTCTAGAAGGAATTTTGATTTTCACAGGGCCTGCACCTACCTTTTCAGATGCACGTGCCAGCAAATTGTTGTGCATTATCTCATTTAATTCTTTCAGGGCAGGTTTATTTCTTGCCATTGCCAGACTGAGGAGGACATTTAGTTCTACTTTGGAGACAAACAGCTTTCAATTCAACTCTCCGCCAATGGCAGTTTCAAGCTGCATGCCCATGGGCAAGTTGTTTCATTCCTCACTACATGTTTGTAAGGAATGAAGGACATGCTATTTGGAAAATCCATTGCACGGTGTCCCTTCCCCTTTGCTCCTATTGTTATATAGCAACATAATTGTGATACCTGATATTTGTTTAATATGGTGTTAAGCACCTTACATGCATCATCTAATGTGATAACTTTATGAGACGGGTGCTATCAAGAGCTTGTAGTTCAAGGTTACCCCAGCTAGAAATATAAATACATACATTTACATGCATATGTATGTAATGTGTATGTAAAGGACATTGATCGAGGTCACATTGGTAAGTGACATGTCAGCACTGAAGTCAAGTTTCATCTAACTCAAGTCCATGCTATTTTTTTGTAACATCACTCATTCTATAGCTTAAGGATTTAAGGTTATAACATAAATTATACAGAGACTAGACTGTAGACACTGTCTTTGTCTCTTGAAGTAGTGTCGGAATGTTTAAATTGTAGATACAGTAATGTAAACTGTGAAAATTTAGGGGGATATGGTTGTTTTCACTACCCTTAGAAAATGATGGTTTTATAGCTCTGTCAGTAGTACAGGAATCTCTGAGACCTGCAGAATTTACATTGGATGGGAACAAAGTGTGTGCGGTGGTTATGAGCCGAGGCTGTTGTCCTTTAGTAGAGTTGGAAACTTCAACCATTTCAGCACCTCATCTAAAATTTCGGATTAAGAAAATTGGTATAAGGATGTAAAGTGCTTGTATATAATAGATACTCAGTAAAGAGAGAATCCTGCATTTGACCTATAGTTGCTTAGAAGGGCCAACAGTATATGTTCTGTGGGACAAAAGAGATGTTTCAAAACATTATTAAAATTTGGACATTGAAAACTTTAAGGCATAGTATCCTTTTATATTGGGAGTTTAGGTAGTATAAGGTATACTGTCCTTGGGAGTGATGTAACATATTTTCTAAAGCACATTTGGATCAGTGTCTGGGCACACTGGCATATAATGTAGGAGTTGGATGCCACCTGTTTGAGGTATCTTAGTGCATTTCACTCACATTTTGAATGTAAAACCAATGTAATGTTCATTTTGAACGGAGTGGTTCTGCTCTTTGGATGTGTAATGACCTCTGAGCACTCATTGCAAGTTTCTGAGCTGCCATGAAAATACTGATTATTTATCTGTAAGTGGTAATTTTTAACCTAGTTCTGAGAATGGGTCACTCTGACTTGTCTAAAATTGTCAGTAAATTTTCTGTGAGCATGCATTTTTTTCCCCCTCCATAGGGAGAAAAAAAGCTTCATTTTCAAAGGGTCCATGACAAAATGGTTAAGAAACACAACATTACTACTTAAATTAATAAATTTTACTAACTTGGTGTTATTCCTGGGATGCCTACAGCCTTAGGCCATATGATTATTCAATGTTCCCTTCATTACCAGAAGGCAGTGTGAATATATTTGGTGATTGCAGGAAAGTTCAATATCTTTTTGTAATTCTTATTAATTTTCTTTCTTGTTGAGCAGATGGAAATGGCACTGTGACCCAGTCTCCAGATCCCCATTGGCATAACAATCAAACTGTAAGCATATTCCTTCCTATTTTATTAGCCTGATTCACTTATATGTCTCTTCTGGAATCAAGTTACATTTAGAGATTATTATTGTCAGACTAGACCACAGATTGATTCTTTATAATTTAAAAAAATAAAGGAAGAAACAATTTGACTCTTAAATAGGGATAGTTTAATTAATTTTACAAGTCTATATAGATGTACTACTTTGTTAGAAATACCTGAAAAGTGATATTTTTCTCTAGGCACACATATAAGCCAAGACAGAATTTCTCCTGACCATAAGATAAGAAAAAAAGAGTGAATTAATTCAGGCATAGTAACTTAACATTATATAACAAGAAAGACTTAGATCCTTGTTAGAGAAATAACATGCCTTGAATTGATGTAGTGGAATGGGGGCCATCCCCATCAAAAATATTATGTCAATGAAAGTATGGTTCCTTAAACATAGGCCCCCTGATATCCTTTTCCAATCTAATTTTCCTCCTATAGAGAAATTTTGAGGCCACTGCTGAGTCTTTCTATATATAATCCTCCCCATATGATGACATATTAAGGTCCTAAGGTCTTCAACAACTTTGTGATTCTATGATTTGTGTAATTTGTGTAATTTCCCACAAGTAGCTTGGGAAAAATCCAAGGGACTATAGTCTTATGATGTTCATCAAAGCCTTATCTTTGTGTGTAAGTTAGAAGAATTTATCAGTGAGATTTTTACTTTTGGCTCCCTTGGGTGAAACAACTTTCCTTTCACTATGTGCAAATAACTTTTAGAAGCAAAAAACATGAACAGACTCAGGTATGAGAGTAATCTTGATTGCAAGTGGTGAGAAATTGCAGCATGGACATTGTAAGAGATATTCAAGTTCAAGCAAAGTGGGGTTAATGTGACATCAAATGGCCTTATGTTGCATAACTTAGTGACAAAGAGAACACTACCACGTAGGAATGATATGAAAGATTTTAATCACTGATGATATGGGTACTGATTGATCTGATGGACATGGGCTGAATTTGTTGTGCTTGTTAAATAGCAGAACTGCCACCATGTAAATGTCATGTCAGTCAGACTTATGCTAGTTTTAAAAAAAGAAACAAACACTCTGAATGAGAAGATTGTTTTTGACCTCAGTTACCTGCAGGACAGGTATATTCAGTAGCAATTAATCTCTTCTATATAATGTAAGCAATACAGAAGCAAGTTCACAAGAGGTGGTAACACAATCGTGGGATTTTTGTGTCTTGACCGTGAAGAGATGAAGTGTCTCCCAAGTATCTTGAAACCAAGCAGCATATATATCCACCCAATAGGTCAACTTCTTGAGCTGTATCTTAAGAGGAGAATGAACATATACGTCAAGATGTATAAAACAAGATATACATTGCTGCTGTTTATAATCATGAAAATGTTATAAACAACCTCAATGTTCAATAATAAGAGATTAATAATTTATCAACTAAGCATGCCCATTTATTGCCACTAAAAATGCTGTCACTGCAGTGTACTTACTGCCATGAGAAGACAGTGTCAATTGTTAAATGAAAAAACTAGCTTTTCAGATAGCATTGGGACTTCGCTGACAGCCCAATGATTAAGACTTCATGCCTCCAATGAAGTAAGTACAGGTTCGATGGCTGATTAGGGAACTAAGATCCCACATGCCAAGTAGCATTGCCAAAAATGAAAAAATATATGTATATATATATACATATTTATTATATATAGGTTATAGATACAAGATAAAATGATGTATATACTGTAGTATACATTGGATACGGTAACTGTGTCTGTTAAGAAAACTACTAGAAAGATAAAATTCTAAGAGTATGTACTGAAAAATGGTAATAGTAACTATTTCTGGATGTTGAAATTATGGTTGATTTTTGTTTTCCTTTCTTTATCCTGAGCTGCACACTCTAAAATGAACTTTCAGTTTTTATGTAACATAATATTTTTTAAAAAGCAAGCAAAGTCTGCTTCCTGTAACCCTGTGTTCCATCTAACTGCTTTCCCCGCTACAAGTAAGGTGATAACACAGTTTTTCCCTCCCAAGGCACTGACTGTTTTCCATTTAGGCAAGGACAGGTCAGAGGCTAGGTCACCCTCCTCTGTATTCCTCAGAGTGTTTATCAGGAGGTACCTGAAGTACCTTTCCCAAGAACCCTATTTAATCTTCATTTGACAGAAAAAGAGGTTTGGAGAGGCTAAATAACTTGCTAGGGTCACAGAGCAACTAAATAAAAGTTAATCTGGGATTCTGACTCCAGAGATTAAACTCTTATGCAGGAGGAGACTTGAGACTTAATCTTTTTCTCTGATTTTCACTTCCTTTCTGTTAAAATACCTACCTGGTAGGACATCTTTAGAATTAGAATTAAGCTATGTAAAGGAGGCAAGCATGATGGCCTGGTATATTTTGGGTTTACTTTAGGAAGTGATGATCTGTCACACTAGGAATTTTTTTTCCCAATTGCACAGCATTTTAATTGTTAAGCAGAGCCATGAATCTGAGCAGCTACTTTCATGCCCATTTATAAAGATATAGAATCTTGAATTCTAGTTCAAAAAAGTGTTTTAATTAACGGCCAGTTTCAGTAACTGAACACATTCAAATAGTATCTCCATGGCAACTTATATAGGAACAAAATTGTTTTTGATTAGTATCATAAGAGGATTATTTATGAAAAGAGCTTATTATTTTAAAAATATATATAAATTATAATAATAAAGTACACTCTTTTGAAGCATACAGTTTGAGCTTTAACATATCTGTACCCTTCTCTAAATACCACCGCAAGTAAGATGTAAAGATTTCCACCACCCCGAAATACATTTTGAATTTTGAGTTGTCTTAGAATTTCATCATAAAGCTATAACTTTACATCATTTGGTCTTACCCCTCATGATCCAGAACTAGCCAGGGGCCAATAAATAAGGATTAGTCTGGGTATATTATTTTCTGAAATGTTTTCTGCCTGTAATGCTAACAAGATTGCTTTATTTTTCTGTTTTATGTTTGATCTGCTGATGTTTCTGTAGATTGCAGTGCTGGCACAAGAAACATGGATGAGCACCAACAAGGGAGTCTACATTGGAATCTCAGTTACTATTTTGGCATTGTTGGTCATGTTTGTGGTATTCTGGATTAGGAGAAGTAAGTCACCTCAGGACTGAAATATTCAGAAATATTCTTGAGCCCACAGGAGTATTCTTGAATCAACTGCGTGTAGCTGTACATTCCATAAGATATCAGTTTCATGTAACTTCTTTGGTTCTTACCTTGTTCTTTTTTATTTATCTTAAATTTATTGTTCCATAAACATGAAGAAATAAGCACTGGTTGTGTAAAGTTGAGATTTGTAAGTCAAAAGCGACTATAATATACAACATTTGTTCCCTCCCATTTTGTTCTTTTCCCATTCCCTCAATAACAATTTTTTATCCCTATTGGGAGTAAAACTTTTGATGGTTTTATAACACCCACTTAATAGAAGAAACACAAGAGACATTAGGAGGGTACATGATTTCAGAGCTAGGAGAAGAACAAAGTGTTTCACATAACAGTCATCCATGCCTCCTGGTCTCCTTCCACCAGTTGTGTGTGTATGTGTGTGTAAAACCTGTCTTCTATGGGAGAAGCTCAATATTCAGGGTTTTTTTTAGTGAAATATAATGGCATTAAAGTAAGCTAGGGCATGTAGGTCAATACACTAAACCTACGAATCACAAGATACTCTATACCAAGGGGCTTACTTGGCCCCTAGAGATTCAAGAGAAGTTACCTGGAGTTATCAGGTTAGGGTCCAGATTGATTTTTTTTCTGCTTCTTTTTAAAAATATTCTTTCTTTCAAATTAATTTTTTTTTTGGACTCAGAGCTGTACTGCTTTTGCTCATATTAAAGTAATAATCGTAATAATATACTGGTTTGGAAAAAAAATCTCATGAACTCTTTGGCTTGCATGTTTAATTTTCTCTTCATTTCCCCCTCAATTTAGGATATTTTTGCCTGGGGAGCAAGGTGGAGCTACTACGGTAAGTTTGAAATGGTTTGTGTTAATAATGCCTTTTGATGTTCTTACTCTAGTAAACATAAGGAAAATTTCTCTGTCCCTCTCCTCTTTTCCTTCCGAGTTCTCCATTTTATACTCTGGATCCTGAAAAATCTAGTATATAGAGCACCTCCATTGCTGTTCAACCTTCCAGTGATGATTTTAGTATCTCCACGCTGCTGCTGCTGCTGCTTCTAAGTTGCTTCAGTCGTGTCCGATTCTGTGCGACCCCATAGATGGCAGCCCACCAGGCTCCTCCTTCCCTGGGATTCTCTAGGCAAGAATACTGGAGTGGGTTGCTATTTCCTTCTCCACGCATCTCTATATTTCTCTGGAATTGTGTCATAACTGCTAAAGAAATGACACCTCAAACCTTATCTCTTAGAGTAAGAGAACTAAATTGCAGATATTGTTTCAGGGATCATTTGAATGGGTTTGTTATTTGATTTCATTCAGTGCTTTGTTTATTGCATGTCTATTGAATCTCTATTATATTCCGAAAAGATGAGCAGAACAGACAGAAAACATATAAATGAATAAGCAGGGCCTTATAGAATTTCCTGGAGAAGGCAATGGCACCCCACTCTGGTACTCTTGCCTGGAAAGTCCCATGGACAGAGAACCCTGGTGGGCTGCAGTCCATGGGGTCGCTAAGAGTCGGGCACGACTGGGTAACTTCCCTTACTTTTCACTTTCATGCGTTGGAGAAGGAAATGGCAACCCACTCCAGTATTCTTGCCTGGAGAATCCCAGGGACAGAGGAGTCTAGTGGGCTGCTGTCTATGGGGTCGCATGCAGTCGGACACTACTGAAGTGACTTAGCAGCAGCAGCAGCATAGAACTTCCAGAGAAATACCATGGGGAATACTGGAGCAGGGCAGTAGGCTATGTGAGTGAGCCCCAAAGAAGTAGAAGGCAGCTCTGCAAAAATCTGCAGGAAGATACCTCCAGGCTGAAGACCCGCAAAGGCAGTGGGTAGGGACATGCCTCCAGCTCCCCACGGTTCCCACCATCCCCTATTATTCCATACCCAGACTGCTGTGTTCATTTACATTAGTTGTCTGGCCTCACAGGCATTTCAATTTACAGTTTTTGCAAATTTACCCCTTCACCCAATAAAAAATTAAATCTTCTTTGCATGCATCCCTGCAGTCATTTCCCCAAACATCTGTAAAGGTCAGAAACTAGTACCTACTTCCAGCAAAATAAACTGCTTCATCTGGTCCAGCTTGGGCTTTAAGCCAAGTCTTTCTTTGTTCCAAATCCATCCCTCTTTAACTGCCATCCATTATTCTTAGTTCTCTTTCATTGGATGTTTGTAGCCAGTCTTTCCTACATCTGAGTTAATCACATGAGCCAGTCCACAAAATACGCCTTGAATAATCTCCAGCATATTGCAAGTGTTCCATAGATGCTGGATTTTATTATTGCAGACATGCCCTTCACAGCAATAAACCTGTGAGACAGGCAGTAGTAGTATTCTCAGTTTATTAATTAGAAAACAGGTTTAGAAATGTTAAGTGATGTCCAAGGTCACATCACACAGGAGGTCTCTTAGAGTCCATAACCAGACTTTTAGGAGTTTTTGACTGTCAGCTTCCAAGAGTGGGGAAAAAAAAAAAAACAAACAAAAGTACCCCCCACAGATAGAAAAGCAGGAATGATAACATCTTTTAGTTCATTTTTGTTGTTTCAATGTTTACTTCTTTAAAGTTTCAGTTTTCAATCACCTAGTTAGAAAAGAAAATATTTGTTGTAGAAGATGCTGTATAATATAGGAAAGCAAACAAAACAAAAACAAAAGGTGTATTTCCTCATGATGTTGTTTTTGGAGGCAGCTATATCACATTGACTCATTTTGAGCTCTGATACCTAACCTGTTTCCACACATGTATGACTAATCTATTTAAAGATCAGAGCAGAGTAATGATTCATTGCATTTCATTTCATTTCTTGGCATGCTTGGGTAACAAAAATAGTGTCTATGGACAACTTCTACAAAAGCATTGATATCAAAACCCCACAAATGAACTTTGTGTACACTTGATGTGTGAGCATTCATGGTATAAAACTCATCTATCCCATGGCTTTCTAATTTTGACTGTTAAGGCAGGGTGTGATTTTTGACTCTGTGATCTAGAACACGCTTAGGTGAAGCAATTGTATTTTACTACATCTGATATGCTCTGATATTTTGTATACTTATATATATTTATCTTAAATACAGGATACATACCACTAAATAACATCGCTAAAGAGTCACAGTCCTCAGGTAGAAAAACACCAGCCAAACCATTTTCTGGCCATCTTTGAGATTGTGCATCCTGGTTTAATACTTCAATTTGATGTGTGGTATTTGCCTTCTTAGATTATAAATTTTTGTGTTCTATTGCATGAGTGTCTTGAAAGAGACCAGTGTGAGTTTTTTGAAACCAAAAGGTGTGACTTTCTATCTCCTTATTAAAAATAATTTCCTTCAACTTCATATTCACAATTCTGGAAGCTTCTATTCATTTCATAGGATGTTTGAATGGGGCTCTGAGAAATGCAAATACCCAGGCTTGAAGGAATATAAACAAATATGCTGCTCATACTTGAGAAGTGATCTTCTTTTCTCTTACTCATGTTATTGTTTCTACAGTGTGATTCCATTGAAAGATTCTCGCATTGGAGCTTTGAAAAATGCAGCTCTGAAGCCTATCCAAGCAGAAGACAATGTCTGCATTATTGATGACTATCACTAAGTCCTGGATCCAGATTCTAAAGTGCTATGCCTTGACTGTAGCAGACAGCGACCAGACACCGTGTCAGAGTCCTCTGAATCAGCTGAAGAATTTTTCAGTCAGTTTCCCATGGCATTCCTCTGAGTAAGGGACACTGGATAGAGTGATGCTAGCTCAACTGTGTAAAGTCAACCTCTGTCACAGAGTCCTAATTTTTTATATTAAATTGGTTCAAACTTTCTGATCATTGCAGAGGTCTCTTCAAAACATGAAACATACTTCTTAGAATTGTACATTCTCTTTAGACCTCATGAATCCTGTTTTCCATCAAGAATTCTCATTGGGAAGATAGAAAAAAAAACCACTTCTCCCTTAGTTACCAAGGCTGTCAAAGAATACCTGAATACAGCTTAGAATCAGGACATCTAGTCTGGGACTTTAAGGACTTAACATGCAAGCACTTCATGATTGTCCTTTTCTTTTTTTTTTTTTTTTTATTAAATCAACTGACTCCAAATGTGATATTGCTTAGGGTCCCCAAGGTTTCAAATCATGGTGTGTACAGGTTTTTATTTACCCAATAGAAAAATGGCAGTGAGCAGTCAGAATGCCTGCGACCAAAAGTCTACAAGCAATAAATGCTGGAGAGGGTCTAGAGAAAAGGGAACCCTCTTACACTGTTGGTGGGAATGCAAACTAGTACAGACACTATGGAGAACAGTGTGGAGATTCCTAAAAAACTGGAAATAGAACTGCCTTATGACCCAGCAATCCCACTGCTGGGTATACACACTAAGGAAATCAGAACTGAAAGAGACACGTGTACCCCAGTGTTGATCGCAGCACTGTTTATAATAGCCAGGACATGGAAGCAACCTAGATGTCCATCAGCAGATGAATGGATAAGAAAGCAGTGGTACATATACACAATGGAGTATTACTCAGCCATTAAAAAGAATACATTTGAATCAGTTCTAATGAGGTAGATGAAACTGGAGCCAATTATACAGAGTGAAGTAAGCCAGAAAGAAAAACACCAATACAGTATACTAATGCATATATATGGAATTTAGAAAGATGGTAACAGTAACCCTGTATACGAGACAGCAAAAGAGACACTGATGTACAGAACAGTCTTTTACTCTGTGGGAGAGGGCGAGGGTGGGATGATTTGTGAGAATGGCATTGAAACATGTATAATATATATGAAACGAGTCGCCAGTCCAGATTCGATGCACGGTACTGGATGCTTGAGGCTGGTGCACTGGGACGACCTGGAGGGATGGTAAGGGGAGGGAGGAGGGATGAGGGTTCAGGATGGGGAACACTATATACCTGTGGTGGATTCATGTTGATAAATGGCAAAACCAACACAATATTGTAAAGTTAAAAAAAATAAAAAAAAAAAGAAAGAAAAATGGCAGTGAGTGTAATTTTGCCATTATAGACAAATTTGGTTTCTCAGGGTTCTGGAAATACAAGGAACTAAATGCTTTCTTTGGGAGGAGGATGGTATTGTAGCAGTTAGCAGAAGCAATGGTATCGAGTAGACCATGAAGACACCAGGAGAAGAAAATAAATTGCCATATAATTTATGATATTTTTGCTACATCAGTGCCACAGTTCTAGGTGCTTATGTTGACAACTGGCAGGCTCTGATTTTTAGAACCAGGCAGGGCAGAAATAAAAAAATACAAGGAAAAAAGAGAGGGAAGGAGTAGCAAAGAGGCTTTCTGTTTTAGAAAATAGAGTTTGCAAATATAATAGTATTGTTTGATAGTGTTACCAGTTTCTACAAAATGCTAAATTGTCCTCAAACCACTTTGATTTTTAAAATTGTTTTGGAAGAATAAAAGGTCTTTTTCATACTGAATCAATACCTGTGTTATATTTGTTTTTCACAACTCAATTACATTTTGGTTTTCCCAGAAGAATTAGACAAAGACTAAATGTAAGGATAATTTTAATCATTTAGAAGCATTTCTACATGAACAGTTAAAAGACTGGAGATTAATTTCACTTTGAGTAAACCCTGAAATAACTCATGCTTGAGTAATTTGGGGGGCATTCAGAGGTCCTCACACCAAAGTGGTCCACGAGGGCTGGATGCTTGTTTTTGAAGGCAATGTTTTTTGACACTTTTGTTAAATTCTTGGCAATTAAAACAGGACCTCTGAATAAAGGTTATATGGTCAAAGAAGATTGCTAAACAGTGTTTACTAGTAGAAAGCAGGTGGTACACAGAATTAGAGACTGCCCCTGAACTCTAATTCTAAGTCTTACCACGAATGTTAGATGACATTAGAGAGCTGCTGCTAATGCTGCTAAGTCGCTTCAGTTGTGTCCGACTTTGTGTGACCCCATAGATGGCAGCTCACCAGGCTTCCCCATCCCTGGGATTCTCCAAGCAAGAACACTGGAGTCGTTGCCATTTCCTTCTCCAGTGTATGAAAGTGAAAAGTGAAAATGAGGTCACTCGGTTGTATCTGACTCTTCACGACCCAGTGGACATTAGAGTAGGTCATTCTTTATGCCTAATTTTTAATATATTTTTAAATGAAGTATAGTTGATTTACAATGTTGTCCTGATTTTTTTTTTAAACCTATTCGAAATATTTCTACACATACATTGGTGTAGTAGTAATTCTAGTGACATGTTATTTGGGAGAAAAATAGAAGTAAAAAAAAAAAAACACTACAGAAATTCAGATTGTGTCTGTGTGTGTGTAGTTTGTAGTGATAGGAGATCTATCATCAAGGGTCAGTATATAATTTCTGTGGTATTGCATTCAGAGGTCTCTTGCTATATGGTCCCTTGTTATTTTTATGAAAAAATGTATCTGTTTTAGAAAAGTTGATAATGGGTAATTTGGCTATCACAGTCTAGAAAATTTTTTTGATTCCTGAGGGGAAGAATGGGCTTTTCAGGTGGTGTTAGTGGTGAAGAATCTGCCTGCCAATGCATGAGACTCAAGAGACACAGGTTTCATCCCTGGGTTGTTAAGATCCCCTGTAGTAGGAAATGGCAACCTGCTGTATTCTTGCCTGGGAAATCCCATGGACAGAGGAGCCTGGTGGGCTACAGTCCATGGAGTTGTAAAGAGTTGAACACAACTCACTGACTGAGCACACACACGCAAGAGGAAGAATGGGTTAGAAGGAAGGAAGGCAAGGTATTTAGTTAATATTAAATTATTTTCTGTGGATATGCCAATAATACAGGATGTATTGACCTTCGTTTTTGTCTTTTGAGATCATCGAGATTACATTTCTACAATCTGCTTATGATATTGGGATCCTGGTATAATTAAAACTAGGGCTATCCTGATGGCTCAGTAGTAAAAGAATCCATCTGCCAATGGAAGAAATGTGTGTTCTATCCCTGAGTTGGGAAGATCCTCTGGAGAAGGAAATGGCAAACCCACTTTAGTATTCTTGCCTGAGAAATCCCATGGACAGGAGCCTAGTGGGTTACAGTTCCTGGGGTCACAAAAGAGTCAGACACAACTTAGTGAATAAGCAACAACAACATAATTAAAACCATATATTTGGACTTAGAAATTTTGCACATTTTTAAAAGTAGAGGAACCAATCTTTCACTGATGGCTATGAAGATAATTTTGTGAGTACATGAAAGCATGAAGAACTCCCAATCATGAGTTTCATTTGTATGCACACTCATTAATTGAACACATTTTTGTTTTCATTTTCTAAAGTGACATATTTTCTTATCCTCATCATTTACTTGAGGTCAGTCATCCTCAACTTGCTGTGGGCTCTCAGGACAAGGATAAATGGGACCAGATTTGAGAGTCAAGGTGCCTGGCACTCCTCTAGGTGCTGAGGTGAAGTGGAGAACAACCGTGAACTCCAGTTCCCTAGGAACTCTGTTCAGTAGGAAAGAAACCCCGACACCATCAGTTCTAGTGCTGATGATGAGAAGCAAAAAACATAATACACTGATAGAGCTGAACTTCTCAAACATGGCATTTGGGTCCAGATAATGCATTGTAGGAGGGGACTGTACTATGCATCATAGGATTGTTTATCGCATACATGGCCTCTGTTCGCTACAGGGCACTTGTTTCCCCCCTACCCCACACCCAGCCCTAGGTAGTGACAACTGCAAAAGTCTGTAGACATTACCGATGTCTCCCTTAGAGGAAATATCACCCTTGGTTAAAAACTGCTGTGATAGAGGATGCCTGGAGGGCATGGGGATGTGGAGAATTGGTGTAGCTTTAGCTGGATTGGTTAGGAGCTGCCTCTGGGAAAGTGGGGAGTTTGAGTTGAAACCCAAGGAATGTGTAGATGGCAGACATGTGGAAGAAATCCAGCAAGTGCAAACGTACTGAGGTAGGAAGAGCTTGTATATTAAGAGGGAGAAAGTGAGGTGTGTTCTAGTGTGGCTGAGGCAGAGTGACTGAGGAAGATTGAAAAGAAATGAAGCTGGAGAATCATGTACCATTTCAGATGCTGATGCAAAGGGCTGTATGAATGTATCTGTTTGAGGAGAATCCCATTCTTGGAATAGAAAGCACTTTTGCTATCAAGGGTTAAACCTGCAGAGTATATATTAACATTTATTAACATGCTTTAGGTGATACTGTCCTAAGTTCAGAAGTAAAAATCCAGTTTGATTGGCATGACAGGAGAGGGTACATAGGGAAAGACAGGGTAGAGTCCTGGAAGTGTGGTCCTTTCCATAGGACTGTGTGAGGATGCCCAGGCCTAGGAAGGTGGGTCCTGGAATAAGAGGGCCAAAGTTTGACTCCAAAGTTTGAATCACATGGACCTGGAAGCAGCTGACCCAGTCTTCCCAAACTTACACCTTTGAATCATTAAGTGGAGTAGGTGCTGCCTTCAGCTAGTTCACGATGGATTTTTAAAATAGTTATGTGTTTTAATTACATTTTTAGAAAACAATGCATTAAAACTATGATTTAATGGATATTATTTAGGATGACTACGATTTTAGTTAACCTAGAACAACTTGAGTGAATAATGGCAAAAGGACAATGTGAGTTTGGCAAAGGTTATGCCGATGCCTGAAGCCTAGGAGACAATGAGTTAGATTGGGATCCCCAACCTCTGGACCTTGCACTGGCACCAGTAGGAGTCCTGTTAGGAAACTGGCCACCCAGCAGGAGGTGATTGGCAGCAAGGTTCATTTGCTGCTCCCTATTGCTCCCCATGAATTGTATTGCCACCTAAACCATTGCTTTCATTATTGCCTAAACCATCCCCTGCCCCTCCTCCACAGAAAAATTGTCTTCCAGGAAACTGGTCCCTGGTGCCAAAGGTTGGGGATTCTTGAGTTAGATCAACTGGGCACTCATTAGAATACAGATTCCTGGGGTCTGCTCCTGGAGATTCTGATTCAGTAATAAAGGTGGCATCTGGGAATTTATTTCTTATTTGTTTAAATTATAGAAGATAACTTTAAGTAATAATTTAACAGCAAAGAGTCTGAAAGAATAAGCCTTCTTTAGCAATGCAGCTCGAGAAGTTTCACTTCTTCCTCTTCCTTTTCTCTTTCCTAGCTAGAAATCTCTTAAAATACTTGGACCCTGTTAAAAAGACCTTTTATATTAGAGTGGGGGTAGATCTATTGACAGGGAAAGAGCCAGTTCAGTAACCATCCACAATGACAATGATAAAAATTTAGTCCTCTTCTTCTGTCAGAGTCCATTTTCAAATTGTCTCTGTGCTGTCATATGCACTAAACTTTCTCCTTTTGAGTTCTCACAAAGAATAACTCTTCTCAAAGCGTCTTTGCTAGAAAAACCAATAGGAAAATCATTCAATTCAATTCAGTTCAGTCTCTCAGTCGTGTCTGACCCCTTGCGACCCCATGGACTACAGTATGCCAGGCCTCCCTGTCCATCACCAATGCCAGGAGTTTACACAAACGCATGTCCAATGAGTCGGTGATGCCATCCAACCATCTCATCCTCTGTCGTCCCCTTCCCCTCCTGCCTTCAATCTTTCCCAGCATCAAGGTCTTTTCAAATGAGTCAGCTCTTTGCATCAGGTGGCCAAAGTACTGGAGTTTCCGCTTCAGCATCAGTCCTTCCAATGAATATTCAGGACTGATCTCCTTTAGGATGGACTGGTTTGATCTCCTTGCAGTCCAAGGGACTCTCAAGAGTCTTGTCCAATACCACAGTTCAAAATCATCAATTCTTCAGCACTCAGCTTTCTCAATATTCCGACTCTCACATCCATAAATGACTACTGGAAAGCCATAGCCTTGACTAGACGGACCTTTGTTGACAAGTAATGTCTCTACTTTTTAATATGCTATCTAGGTTTGTAATAACTTTCCTTCCGCGGAGCAAGCATCTTTTAATTTCATGGCTGCAATCACCATCTGCAGTGATTTTGGAGGCTCCAAAAATAAAGTCAGCCACTGTTTCCACTGTTTCCCCATCTATCTGCCATCAAGTGATGGGAGCGGATGCCATGATCTTCGTTTTCTGAATGTTGAGCTTTAAGCCAACTTTTTCACTCTCCTCTTTCACTTTTTTCAAGAGAGGCTCTTTAGTTCCTCTTCACTATCTGCCCTAAGGGTGGTGTCGTCTGCATATCTGAGGTCATTGATATTTCTCCCGGCAATCTTGATTCCAGCTTGTGCTTCCTCCAGTCCAGCACTTCTCATGATTTATCTGCATATAAGTTAAATAAACAGGGTGACAATATACAGCCTTGATGTACTCCTTTTCCTATTTGGAACCAGTCTGTTGTTTTATGTCCAGTTCTAACTGTTGTTTCCTGACCTGCATACAGGTTTCTCAAGAAGCAGGTCAGGTGGTCTGGAATTCCATCTCATTAAGAATTTTCCATAGTTTATTGTGATCAACACAGTCAAAGGCTTTGGCATAGTCAATACAGCAGAAATAGATGTTTTTCTGGAACTCTCTTTCTTTTTCCATGATCCAGCAGATGCTGGCAATTTGATCTCTGGTTTCTCTGCCTTTTCTAAAACCAGCTTGAACATCTGGAAGTTCATGGTTCACATATTGCTGAAGGCTGGCTTGGACAATTTTGAGCATTACTTTACTAGTGTGTGAGATGAGTGCAATTATGTAGTAGTTTGAGCATTCTTTGGCATTGCCTTTCTTTGGGATTGGAATGAAAACTGACCTTTTCCAGTCCTGTGGCCACTGCTGAGTTCTCCAAATTTGCTGACATATTGAGTGCAGTCCTTTCACAGCATCATCTTTTAGAATTTGAAATAGCTCAACTGGCATTCCATCACGTTCACTAGGTTTTAATAGATCATTATTAAGGATTTCAGTTCAATGAAGTATTCAATGGACAAGGCTGGCAGAGAGATAACAGAGCAAAAGGAATTACTTTAATGTTCAGAGATCACATAACACACACACTTTGAGAGAGAGAAAAGGAACAATTAGAATAATGGGCAAAGATAAGTCAATTCACTGAAGGGAAAACATAAGTTTAATATGTTCACTTATGTTACCAATAAGTGAAGAGATGATTAAAGTCAACAGAAGTCAGAGAAATCCAAAGGGAACACAGTAGCACATTACATATATCAGCATAGCAAAAATTCTAGAGGGATCATATTGTTAGTAAGGTTGTGGGCAAACAGAACTCTGAGGCACAGCAGATAGAAGTAAAACAGTGCAGTTGTTCTGGAGAGAGCTTAAGAACCTGTTGAAGTTAAGTGTGTGACTAGCCTATAGTTTAACAGTACCTTGTCTGGATACCTACCCCTAAGAAACTTTCAAAGTCCATGTTTGACATGTATGAGGTTCTTTATTGCAACTTTTTTTTTTCTTTTTTGTATTAGTAGTGAGTTGGAGGTAAACTTGTTAAGAGAATTGATGACTATAATATGGAATATGCCTACAGTCAGTCAGTCAGTTCAGTCGCTCAGTCATGTACGACTCTTTGCTTATATACCAACGATAAATTTTAACTTAGAAATTAGGCACAGTAAGAGATTAAGAATAACTAACAATAAAATAGAACAATTATAACAAAAAAGAGAAAAAATAGTTAAAATCACCTTATTGCAATATGAGAACATTTTCATCTCAACAACTGTTCACTTTTGGCTTTTAAGAATTTTGTGAAATCCAAAAGTCTGGGAAGGTTATGTTTTTCTATCTTGATGTAGATATTTTAATTTTTCTTACCACTTGGTGAAAGGAGCAGGTTCTAAAGGATTTCCTGGTTTCTGGTGCTCTTTCATAGTAAGTATTCTCCCACTAAACTTTTGAATGAAAACAGAAGCCAATATTCAGAGCCTTTATAAGCTAGGTCTCTTTTAGTTTAAATTAACTTGATATTTAATTTCATAACTTTTCCTAACTTCATCAAAGACACTTGGCTTATTTGATGAAGGCAAGTAAAATCAGGTCAATTCTGATGCAGAAAACAGCTGACTCTGGGAAAACATCTAGGAGACAATTTAAGAAAGCCAAAAGAAGTTGGTGCTATACACATGTGGCAGGAGGCTGTGTGTGGAGAAGAGATTATTTTTGGAGTTGTGAAATTATATGATTGGTCTGGAGGAAGAAAGAAATTAATAGGGGACATTTATAGTGCTTATAAATTCTTTAATAGATGAGTATTTGCAAAGTCACTGCTCTGTCCAGTGGGAAATGGGTTCATAACTGAGCCAAAGTGACTCTCTGCCTCCAACCCAATACTTTATTTGAGTTTTCTTGCACCTTTCACAGAAAGAGCTTACTTTCAACCTCTCTTAGGGCTCTTCCTCAGCAGTTTTTCCTAGCCTTAGTGTCCTAGTTTCTTAGGAAATATTTACTCCTTAGCAAGACACATTAATGGAACAAGCTGATTAAATTTCCTCCTTGTTATACTCCTTTGATCAGATGTTTTACTTGCTTCCTCTTTTTCTTAAGTTTCGTTTCAAACTGAAGGGAGGGGATTGAGACTGCACTGTTCTTCAAAATCTTTAACTACACTGTTAGACCCAGGTCAGCAAACTGTAGCCATAAGACCAGATCAGATTATAAAATAAGCTCACCAACAGTTTTTTTTTTTTTTTTTAATGAATAAAGGTTTATTAGAACACAGCCCCATCCATTCATGTATATACTATCTATGACTGTTTTCAGGGCTTCCCGGGTGGCATATGGCATCTGTGTTATCCAGCGTATGTTAATGATGTGAGTTAATCCACATTTAGGATGCAGATATGTTGGGAGGGTACCCTTAGAACTGACAGAAGCAAATGCTATTATTTGGTCAATAGTCTGGTTCTTGGAAACTACTATTTGGGTTCTAGTCATGTACTGCTAAGAGGACAAAGACAGCTTCAGGCTCTAGACACTTTTCCCTCCTTCACAGATGTTTATGAAGATATGTAAATCTGATATGTATGACTAGTCTTTACAAAGTTAAGTTTAATTCAGTTCAGTCACTCAGTTGTGTCCGACTCTTTGTGACCCCATGAATCGCAACACACCAGGCCTCCCTGTCCATCACCAACTCCTGGAGTTCACTCCGACTCACATCCATTCAGTCAGTGATGCCATCCAGCCATCTCACCCTCTGTTGTCCCCTTCTCCTCCTGCCCCCAATCCCTCCCAGCAGCAGAGTCTTTTCCAATGAGTCAGCTCTTCACATGAGGTGGCCAAAGTACTGGAGTTTCAGCTTTAGCATCATTCCTTCCAAAGAAATCCCAGGGCTGATCTCCTTCAGAATGGACTGGTTGGATCTTCTTGCAGTCCAAGGGATTCTCAAGAATCTTCTTCAACACCACAGTTCAAAAGCATCAATTCTTCGGTGCTCAGCGTTCTTCACAGACCAACTCTCACATCCATACATGACCACTGGAAAAACCATATCCTTGACTAGATGGACCTTTGTTGGCAAAGTAATGTCTCTGCTTTTGAATATGCTGTCTAGGTTGGTCATAACTTTCCTTCCAAGGAGTAATTTCATGGCTGCAGTCACCATGTGTAGTGATTTTAGAGCCCAGAAAAATAAAGTCTGACACTGTTTCCACTGTTTCCCCATCTATTTCCCATGAAGAGATGGGACCAGATGCCATGATCTTCGTTTTCTGAATATTGAGTTTTAAGCCAACTTTTTCACTCTCCTCTTTCACCTTCATCAAGAGGCTTTTTAGTTCCTCTTCACTATCTGCCATAAGGTTGGTGTCATCTGCATATCTGAGGTTATTGTTATTTCTCCCGGCAATTTTGATTCCAACTTGTGCTTCTTCCAGTCCAGCATTTCTCATGATGTACTCTGCATATAAGTTAAATAAGCACTTTACAAAGTTCTTCAACACAAATCCCATGTGTCATTTTTGAATAGCAATATCTCCCGAAATATCATCCTTTAAATGCTGCTGTTGTCTTGTTGTGACCATGTCTTCACTCCCTCCTCAGTCAAATATTCTAGTTGACCCATGACAATAACTTGGAGTTCATGGGAGATAAGTCCTGAGTTCTGCCTGGGGACAGTCTGCTTGGTTGTGTTGGTACACAGGCCCAGCATGAGTCTCTTGTTTCCTGCTGCTTGATGAATCCCTGCTTTCATGTTGATTCCTAGCTCCACCTACAACAACAATGACCACCACCACTACTACTACAACAACACCTACCACCACTACTCCAACAACCACCACCACTACTCCAAGAACAACCACCACTACAAGAAGGACAACTACCACCACTACTCCAAGAAGAACCAATAGAAGAAAGAGAGCTGCCACCACTACTCGAAGAAGAAGCAATAGAAGAAAGACAACTCCCACCACTACTCCAAGAAGAACCACTAGAAGAAAGACAACTCCCACCACTACTCAAGAAGAACCACTAGAAGAAAGACAACTACCACCATTACTCCCAGAAGAACCACTAGAAGACAGACAACTGCCATCACTACTCGAAGAAGAAGCAATAGAAGAAAGACAACTCCCACCAGTACTCGAAGAAGAAGCAATAGAAGAAAGACAACTCCCACCACTACTCCAAGAAGAACCACTAGAAGAAAGACAACTACCACCATTACTCCCAGAAGAACCACTAGAAGAAAGACAACTGCCATCACTACTCGAAGAAGAAGCAATAGAAGAAAGACAACTCCCACCAGTACTCCAAGAAGAACCACTAGAAGAAAGACAACTCCCACCACTACTCGAAAAAGAAGCAATAGAAGAAAGACAACTCCCACCATTACTCCCAGAAGAACCACTAGAAGAAAGACAACTGCCATCACTACTCAAAAAAGAACCACTAGAAGAAAGACAACTCCCACCACTACTCCAAGAAGAACCACTAGAAGAAAGACAACTCCCACCACTACTCCAAGAAGAACCACTAGAAGAAAGACAACTACCACCATTACTCCCAGAAGAACCACTAGAAGAAAGACAACTGCCATCACTACTCGAAGAAGAAGCAAAAGAAGAAAGACAACTCCCACCACTACTCGAAGAAGAACCACTAGAAGAAAGACAACTCCCACCACTACTCCAAGAAGAACCACTAGAAGAAAGACAACTGCCATCACTACTCGAAGAAGAAGCAATAGAAGAAAGACAACTCCCACCACTACTCGAAGAAGAAGCAATAGAAGAAAGACAACTACCACCACTACTCAAAGAAGAACCAATAGAAAAAAGACAACTACCACCACTACTCCAAGAACCACTACCACCACCTCCACTACTCCAAGAACAACCACCACTACTAGAAAGACAACAATTACTACTACTCCAAGAACCACTACAACCACCACTACTCCAAGAACAACCACCACTACAGGAAAGACAACCATTACCACTACTCCACGAATGACTACCACTATTCTAACAACTACCACTAATACCCCCAAAACAACAACCACTGTGACTCCAACAACCACCACCACCATCTGCACTACTCCAAGAACAACCACCACTAAAACAAAGACAACTGTTACTACTACTCCAAGAATGACTACCACTACTCCAACAACCACCACTACTACTCCCAAAACAATAACCACCACGACTGCAACAACCATCACGACTCCAACAACCACCACCACCACCTCCACTACTCCAAGAACAACCACCACTATGAGAAAGACAACCATTAATACTACTCCAAGAAGAACCACTACAAGAAAGACAACTACCACCACTACTCAACCACAATGGTCACCACTGCTCCAACAACCACCACCACTGCTGTGCCAACAACAATCAATACCACTACTCCAACCATGACAGTCACCACTGCTCCAGTGACAGTGAGGTCCTCTACTTCTGCTCTTCCAATGCCAGCACCCACAGAGGACCTCCAGCCAGGTAAGCAAAAGTACTTCTAAGCACAGAAGTTTGTAAAGTAAGGATATGCACCATTCAGGACACTGTGTTAAGGCAGGTGTACAATCTAGGGTAGGGATTCTTAATAGGTTTCCAAACCTGGCTTCACAGTTTGGAAACTGTGAACCACTTGTGCCCTCTTATATTCATCTGTTGTATCTGTAAGAATTTTCAGAGTGAGAGGGACCTATGGTTTTTATTGGATTCTCAAAGGAATCATTAATAGCAAAAAAAAAAAAAGCCAGACCACTGGTCATGGACATCTTAGAAGGATGGTGCATTCGGCCCAGTTTAACATAGAATTATGACAAAAATCTGAACAGAGATCATTTAATCCATTTTGAAGCCTAACCCAAAACTTGAGGATAAGATTTCAGTGAAGTTAATGCTTACTCTGTTTCCTGTGTCAGGAAACATGCTAACTGCTTTATACGTATTAAGCCCCTTAATTCTTATGACAACCCCAGGACTAATACTAAAGCTGAACCTCCAAAGCTTTGGCCACCTTATGCAAACAGCAGACTCATTGGAAAAGACCCTGCTGCCGGGAAAGATTGAAGGCAAAGGGAGAAGAGGGTGGCAGTGAATGTGATGGGTAGACAGTATTGCTGACTCAATGGACATGAGCTTGAGCAAACTCCAGGAGACAGAGAAGGACAGGGAAGCATGGCATGCTGCAGTCATGGGGCTGGAAAGAGTAGGACACCACTTAGCAACTGAACAACAAAAGAAGTATAAAAAGTGAAATAATTCTGTTGTTAGGCTCTCAGATCATTATCTAGACCAGATTTATTCATGATAATGAAATGCCTTCATATCAGGGTAATACCTCAAGGACATATATTAATACATTTCTAAGAAAGAGTCAAAGGGTAATTTCTGATTTAGTTTTGTTTGTTCTTTCTGCTGCGGGTGTAAATTTTCCTCCACTAATTGAACACCACTTTTCCATTCTTGTCATTCCTATAGCTTCTTTGTCTTCTCCAACTCAGACAGCAGAAAGCCAGCCTACTACCCTGTATGAAACAAACATAACCAGCTCACCATGGCACTCTTGTTCAACAGGTAACTTCAGTTTCTTTCCTGAACATCTGGGAACATTCAAATTTTGATAAATATTAGCACATTGTTCAGAGCACATATTCTGAAATAAGACAAGCATGACTTGAATACCAACAATGGCTATTCCACTCAGCTATGCAACTTGAACAAATGTCTTATTACCCTCTTTGAATCTGTTTTTATCCTTTGGAAAATGGAGGAAATACTACTTATTCTTACAAGCGTTATTTGAGATAAAGATCTAGTGACACAGTTACAAGATAAATGATAGAGTGGCAACTATGACCGTTACTTAGAATGTCCAGAAATATGTATTTTGAGTGACATAGGCAGGTAGTATGATTTGGGGCCATCCACATGCATATTCACATTTTTCTAAATAAATGAATCAGCCTTGTCTTTAAACTTATTTCTAGGCATACTTCCCTGGACAGAGCCTTAAAACAATTAAATCCAAACTGGTCCAGATGGAACTGGTCGCCTGTTTATGCTTCCTCTAAGCCCCAGAAACTACACACAGCCAGGAGTCTCCCCTGCTGCCTTGTCGAGCTTTCATTTCACATGGACACTTTGAGTTGGGTTGAGGACATGGACACCAGAGCCAAAGAGGCATGGCCGACTAGGATTGTGCTATTTCACTCCAAAAGTCTCCCAGTTCTCCCTAATTTTGGAAAGTCCATATTCTTTTGAGATGTAAAATTAGTTTGTTTTTCCTATAATGGAGAAACATGATATTGAATTGTCATCTTTCCAAGCTAACTCTGTTACCCATGGTGGTAAATTTGGAAAGTGCCACATGTGAACCCCTTTGTAATGCAGAACTGGCTTATTTGTCCATGTACCTGTAAAGCATCCAAACAAGGTCAGATTTTTTAAGACTTGTGCCTATGATTCATCATGCTCAGGAGTTGCTAATCTGTAGCAAACACCCAGAGTGGCCTACTTTGTCAATCATTCAAGGAAGCTCTTAATTGAAAATGGACATGCAGCGGGACTCAGAGAGGGACCGGTTTACTTGAAATTAGCTAATAGTGACATTTGGTTTTGAAAGTGGAATCCTTGGTGTGAAGTGTTTCTTGGCACAGAAACAAGGAGAAAGCAGATAAAAATACAGGTAAGAGCAGTTGGGGCAACTGCACCCCACACTTTTAGGCTAAAAGGAAGATCAAAGTAGAAAATGGGAAATTGTTCTCTAAAATATGTCACTAAAACCTGGTCAAGTAGACTTGGCAGCATGGAACAGACATTGCAGCAGCTGTGTCCCCACGACTTCTGTGACTGCTGCCATCTTGGCAGCATCTCTGAGGCCCTTCAGCTAAATCCTCATAGTGCCTGAGTCACATTTCAGTGGGTAAAAGCCTCACAAAGCCAAGAATGTTAGTCCAGAAGGAATTTTGGTTTTCATAGAGTCTGCACCTACTTTTTCAGATGCATGTGCCAGCAAATTGTTGTGCATTATCTCATTTAATTCTTTCAGGGCAGGTTTATTTCTTGCCATTGCCAGACTGAGGAGGACATTTGTCTACTTTGGACAAACAGCTTCCAATTCAACTGCCCGAGTTTCAAGCTGCATGCCCATGGGCAAGTTGTTTCATTCCTCACTACATGTTTGTAAGGAATGATGGACATGCTATTTGGAAAACCCATTGCATGGTGTCCCTTCCCCTTTGCTCCTATTATTATATAGCAACATAATTGTGATACCTGATATTTGTTTAATATGGTGTTAAGCACCTTACATGCATCATCTAATGTGATAACTTTATGAGACGGGTGCTATCAAGAGCTTGTAGTTCAAGGTTACCCCAGCTAGAAATATAAATACATACATTTACATGCATATATATGTAATGTGTATGTAAAGGACATTGATCGAGGTCACATTGGTAAGTGACATGTCAGAACTGAAGTCAGGTTTCATCAGACTCAAGTCCATGCTATTTTTTTTTACAACATCACTTATTCTATAGCTTAAGGATTTAAGGTTATAACATAAATCGTACACAGAGACTAGACTGTAGACACTGTCTTTGTCTCTTGAAGAAGTAGTGTTGGAATGTTTAAATTGTAGATACAGTAGTGTAAAGTGTGAAAACTTGGGGGGAATATGGTTACTTCATTTTCACTATCATTAGAAAATGATGGTTTTATAGCTCTGTCAGTACGACGGGAATCTCTGAGACCTGCAGAATTTACATTGGATGGGAACATAGTGTGTGCGGTGGTTATGAGCTGAGGCTCTTGTCCTTCAGTAGAGTTGGAAACTTCAACCATTTCAGCACCTCATCTAAAATTTCGGATTAAGAAAATGGGTATAAGGATGTAAAGTGCTTGTGTGTAATAGATACTCAGTAAAGAGAGAATCCTGTATTTGACCTATGGTTGCTTAGAAGGGCCAAAAGTATATGTTCAGTGGGACAAAAGAGATATATCAAAACACTATTAAAATTTGGACATTGAAAACTTTAAGGCATAGTATCCTTTTATATTGGGAGTTTAGGTAGTATAAGGTATACTGGCCTTGGGAGTGATGTAACATATTTTCTAAAGCACGTTTGGATCAGTGTCTGGGCACACTGGCATATAATGTAGGAGTTGGATGCCACCTGTTTGAGGTATCTTAGTGCATTTCATTCACATTTTGAATGTAAAATCAATGTAATGTTCATTTTGAACAGAGTGGTTCTGCTCTTTGGATGTGTAATGACCTCTGAGCACTCATTGCAAGTTTCTCAGTTGCCATGAAAATATTGATTATTTATCTGTAAGTGGTAATTTTTAACCTAGTTCTGAGAATGGGTCACTCTGACTTGTCTAAAATTGTCAGTAAATTTTCTGTGAGCATGCATTTCCCTCTCCCCAATAGGGAGAAAAGAAAAAGGGTTCATTTTCAAAGGGTCCATGACAAAATGGTTAAGAAACACAACCTTACTACTTAAAGTAATAAATTTTATTAACTTGGTATTATTCCTGGGATGCCTACAGCATTAGGCCATATGATTATTCAATGTTCCCTTCATTACCAGAAGGCAGTGTGAATATATTTGGTGCTTGCAGGAAAATTCAATATCTTTTTGTAATTCGTATTAATTTTCTTTCTTGTTGAGCAGATGGAAATGGCACTGTGACACCGTCTCAAGATCCCCACTGGCATAACAATCAAGCTAAGCATATTCCTTCCTATTTTATTAGCCTGATTCACTTATATGTCTCTTCTGGAATCAAGTTATATTTAGAGATTATTATTGTCAGACTAGTCCACAGATTGATTCTTTCTAATTTAAGAAATAAAGGAAGAAAAGAATTTGACTCTTAAATAGGGGTCAGATCAGATCAGATTAGTCGCTCAGTCGTGTCTGACTCTTTGCGACTCCATGAATCGCAGCACGCCAGGCTTCCCTGTCCATCACCAACTCCCGGAGTTCACTCAAACTCACGTCCATCAAATCGGTGATGCCATCCAGCCATCTCATCCCCTGCTGTCCCCTTCTCTTCCTGCCCCCAATCCCTCCCAGCATCAGGGTCTTTACCAATGAGTCAACTTTTTGCATGAGGTGGCCAAAGTACTGGAGTTTCAGCTTAAGCATCATTCCTTCCAAAGAACACCCAGGGCTGATCTCCTTTAGAATGGACTGATTGGATCTCTTTGCAGTCCAAGGGACTCTCAAGAGTCTTCTCCAACACCACAGGTTCAAAAGCATCAATTCTTTGGTGCTCAGCTTTCTTCACAGTCCAACTCTCGAATCCATACATGACCACTGGAAAAACCATAGCCTTGACTAGACGGAACTTTGTTGGCAAAGTAATGTCTCTGCTTTTGAATATTCTATCTAGGTTGGTCATAAATTTTTGTCCAAGGAGTAAGCATCTTTTAATTTCATGGATATTTTAATTAATTTAAAAAGTCTATATAGATGTACTACTTTGTTAGAAATACCTGAAAAGTGATATTTTTCTCTAGACACACATATACACCCAAGACAGAATTTCCCCTGACCAGAAAATAAGAAAAAAAGAGTGAATTATTCAGGCATAGTGACTTAACATTACATACCAAAAAAGACTTAGATCATTGTTAGAGAAATAACAAGCCTTGAATTGATGTAGTGGAATGGGAGCCATCCCCACCAAAAATATTATGTCAGTGAAAGTGTGGTTCCTTAAACATAGGCCCCCTAATATCCTTTTCCAATCCAATTTTCCTCTTATAGAGAAATTTTGAGGCCACTGCTGAGTCTTTCTATATATGATCCTCCCCATATGATGACATATTAAGGTCCTAAGGTCTTTAACAACTTTGTAATCTAATTTGTTCTTCCACTTTTCCCACAGTTAGCTTGGGAAAAATCCAAGGGATTATAGTCTTATGATGTGCATCAAAGCCTCATCTTGTGTGTAAGTTAGAAGAATTTATCAGTGAGATTTTTCACTTTTGGCTCCTTTGGGTGAAACAACTTTCCTTTCACTATGTGCAAATAACTCTTAAAAGCAAAAAAACATGAACAGATTCAGGTATGAGAGTAATCTTGATTGCAAGTAGTGAGAAATTGCAGCATAGACATTGTAAGAGATATTCAAGTTCAAGCAAAGTGGGGTTAATGTGACGTCAAATGGCCTTCTGTTGCATAACTTAGTGACAATGAGAACACTACCACATAGGAATGATATGAAAGATTTTAATCACTCTGATGATATGGGTACTGATTGATCTGATGGATATGAGCTGAATTTGTTGTGTTTGTTAAATAGCAGAACTGCCACCATGTAAATGTTATGTCAGTCAGACTTGTGATAGTTTAAAAAAAAGAAACAAACACTCTGAATGAGAAGATTGTTTTTGACCTCAGTTACCTGCAGGACAGGTATATTCAGTAGCAATTAATCTCTCCTATATAATGTAAGCAATACAGAAGCAAGTTCACAATAGGTGGTAGCACAATCGTGGGCTTTTTGTGTCTTGACCGTGAAGATATCAAGGTGTCTCCCAGGTATCTTGAAACCAAGCAGCATATATTTCCACCCAGTAGGTCAACTTCTTGAGCTGTATCTTAAGAGGAGAATGAACATATATATAAAGATGTATAAAACAAGATACACATTGCTGCTGTTTATAATCATGAAAATGTTATAAACAACCTAAATGTTCAATAATAAGAGATTAATAACTTATCAATTAAGCATGCCCATTTATTGCCACTAAAAATGTTGTCACAGCAGTGTACTTACTGCCATGAGAAGACAGTGTCAATTGTTAAATGAAAAAACTAACTTTTCAGATAGCATTGGGACCTCCCTGACAGTCCAATGATTAAGACTTCATGCCTCCAATGAAGTAAGTATAGGTTTGATGGCTGATTAGGGAACTAAGATCCCACAAGCCATGTAGCATTGCCAAAAATGAAAAAATATATATATTTATTATATATATATTATAGATACAAGGTAAAATGATGTATATACTGTAGTACACATTGGATACAGTAACTGTGTCTGTTAAGAAAACTACTAGAAAGATAAAATTCTAAAAGAGTATGTAATGAAAAATGGTAATAGTAACTATTTCTGGATGTTGAAATTATGGTTGATTTTTGTTTTCCTTTCTTTATCCTGAGCTGCACACTCTAAAATGAACTTCCAGTTTTTATGTAACATAATATTTTTTAAAAAGCAAGCAAAGACTGCTTCCTGTAACCCTGTGTTCCTTCTAACTGCTTTCCCTCCCACAAATAAGGTGATAACACAGCTTTTCCCTCCCAAGGTACTGACTGCTTTCCGTTTAGGCAAGGACAGGTCAGAGGCTAGGTCACCCTCCTTTGTATTCCTCAGAGTGTTTATCAGGAGGTACCTGAAGTACCTTTCCCAAGAACCCTATTTAATCTTCATTTGACAGAAAAAGAGGTTTGGAGAGGCTAAATAACTTGCTAGGGTCACAGAGCAACTAAATAAAAGTTAATCTGGGATTCTGACTCCAGAGATTAAACTCTTATGTAGGAGGAGACTTGAGACTTAATCTTTTTCTCTGATTTTCACTTCCTTTCTATTAAAATACCTACCTGGTGGGACATCTTTAGATTTAAAATTAAGCTATGTAAAGGAGGCAACACAAGAGAAGACTCTACACGTGAACATCACCAGATAGTCAACAATGAAATCAGATTGATTATATTCTTTGCAGCCAAAGATGGAGAGGCTGTATACAGTAAGCAAAAACAAGACTGGGAGCTGACTGTGGCTCAGATCATGAACTCCTTATTGCCAAATTCAGACTTAAATTGAAGAAAGGGAAAACCACTAGACCATTCAGGTATGACCTAAATCAAATCCCTTATGATTATACAGTGGAAGTGAGAAATAGATTTAAGGGCCTAGATCTGATAGATAGAGTGCCTGATGAACTATGGAATGAGGTTTGTGACATTGTACAGGAGACAGGGATCAAGACCATCGCAGGGAAAAGAAATGCAAAAAAGCAAAATGGCTGTCTGGGGAGGTCTTACAAATAGCTGTGAAAAGAAGAGAAGTGAAGAGCAAAGGAGAAAAGGAAAGATATAAACATCTGAATTCAGAGTTCCAAAGAATAGCAAGGAGAGATATGAAAGCCTTCCTCAGCAATCAATGCAAAGAAATAGAGGAAAACAACAGAATGGGAAAGACTAGAGATCTCTTCAAGAAAATTAGAGATACCAAGGGAATATTTCAAGCAAAATGGGCTCGATAAAGAACAGAAATGGTATGGACCTAACAGAAGCAGAAGATATTAAGAAGAGGTGGCAAGAATACACAGAAGAACTGTACAAAAAAGATCTTCATGACCAAGATAATCATTTTGGTATGATCACTCACCTAGAGCCAGACATCCTGGAATGTGAAGTCAAGCGGACCATAGGAAGCATCATTAGGAACAAAGCTAGTGGAGGTGATGGAATTCCATTTGAGCTATTTCAAATCTTGGAAGATGATGCTGTGAAAGTGCTTCACTCAATATGCCAGCAAATTTGGAAAACTCAGCAGTGGCCACAGGACTGGAAAATTCTGTTTTCATTCCAATCCCAAAGAAAGGCAATGCCATTGAATGCTCAAACTACCGCACAATGGCATGCATCTCACACACTATTAAAGTAATGCTGAAAATTCTGCAAGCCAGGCTTTAGCAGTACATGAACCGTGAACTTCCAGATGTTCAAGCTGATTTTCGAAAGGCAGAGGAACCAGAGATCAAATTGCCAACATCTGCTGGATCATGGAAAAAGGAAGAGAGTTCCAGAAAAACATCTATTTCTGCTTTATTGACTATGCCAAAGCCTTTGACTGTGTGGATCACAATAAACTGTGGAAAATTTTGAAAGAGATGGGAATACCAGATCACCTGACCTGCCTCTTGTGAAACCTATATGCAGATCAGGAAGCAATAGTTAGAACTGGACATGGAACAACAGACTGGTTCCAAATAGGAAAAGGAGTACATCAAGGCTGTATATTGTCACCCTACTTACTGAACTTCTATGCAGAGTACATTATGAGAAATGCTGGGCTGGAAGAAGCACAAGCTGGAATCAAGCTTGCAGGGAGAAATATAATTAACCTCAGATATGCAGATGATACCACCCTTATGGCAGATAGTGAAGAGGAACTCAAAAGCCTCTTGATGAAAGTGAAAGAGTAGAATGAAAAAGTTGGCTTAAAGCTCAACATTCAGAATACGAAGATCATGGCATCTGGTCCCATCTCTTCATGGGAAATAGATGGGGAAACAGTGGAAACAGTGTCAGACTTTATTTTTCTGGGCTCTAAAATCACTGTAGATGATGATTGCAGCCATGAAATTAAAAGGTGCTTACTCCTTGGAAGGAAAGCTATGACCAACCTAGATAGCATATTCAAAAGCAGAGACATTACTTTGCCAACAAAGGTCCGTCTAGTCAAGGCTATGGTTTTTCCTGTGGTCATGTAAGGATGTGAGAGTTGGACTGTGAAGAAAGCTGAGCACCGAAGAATTGATGCTTCTGAGCTGTGGTGTTGGAGAAGACTCTTGAGAGTCCCTTGGACTGAAAGGAGATCCAATCAGTCCATTCTGAAGGAGATCAGCCCTGGGATTTCTTTGGAAGGAATGATGCTAAAGCTGAAACTCCAGTACTCTGGCCACTTCATGCGAAGAGTTGAGTCATTGGAAAAGACTCTGATGCTGGGAGGGATTGGGGTAGGAGGAGAAGGGAACGACAGAGAATGAGATGGCTGGATGGCATCACTGACTCGATGGATTTGAATCTGAGTGAACTCCGGGAGTTGGTGATGGACAGGGAGACCTGGCGTGCTGTGATTCATGGGGTCGCAAAGGGTCAGACAGGACTGAGGGACTGAACTGAACTGAAGAGAATTATTTATGAAAAGAGCTTATTTTTTTTTTTACAGTATGTATAATTTATAATAATAAAGCACACTCATTTGAAGCATACCATTTGAGTATTAACAAATCTGTACCCTTCTCTAAATACACCACATGTAAGATGTAAACATTTCCACCACCCCCAAATACATTTTGAATTTTGAGTTGTCTTAGAATTTCATCATAAGGCTATAACTGTACATCATTTTGTCTTACCCCTCATGATCCAGAAGTAGCCAGGGGCCAATAAACAATAATTTATCTGGGTATATTATTTTCTGAAATGTTTTCTGCCTATAACTCTAAAAAGATTGTTTTATTTTTCTGTTTTGTGTTTGATCTGCTGATGTTTCCGTAGGTTGTGGTGCTGGCACAGGAAACATGGATAAGCACCAACACGGGAGTCTACATTGGAATCTTGGTTACTATTTTGGCATTGTTGGTCATGTTTGTGGTATTCTGGATTAGGAGAAGTAAGTCACCTCAGGACTGAAATATTCAGAAATATTCTTGAGCCCACAGGAGTATTCTTGTGGCAAATACATGTGGCTGTATATTCAATATATTATTTTCACCTAACTTCTTGGTTCTTGCCTTGATCTTTTTTAAATTTTTTATTTATCTTAAATTTATCATTCCATAAACATGATATTTAAGTTCTCCATAGGAGAAATTAAATATGGAGAAATAAGCACTGGTTGTGTAAAGTTGAGATTTGGAAGCCAAAAGCCATTGTAATGTACAACATTTGTTCCCTCCCATTTTGTTCTTTTCCCATTCCCTCAATAACAATATTTTATCCCTATCAGGGGTAAAACTGTTGATGGTTTAACACCCACTTAATAGAAGAAGCATAAGAGACATTAGGAGGGTACATGATTTCAGAGCTAGGAGAAGAACAAAGGGTTTCAATGACAGTCATCCAGCACCTCGTGGTCTCCTTCCACCAGTTGTGTGTGTAAAACCTGTCTTCTATGGGAGAAGTGCAATATTCAGGGGTTTTTTTTCAGTGAAATATAATGGCATTAAAGTAAGCTAGGGCATGTAGGTCAATACACTAAACCTACGAATCACAAAATACTCTATACCAAGGGGCTTACTTGGCTCCTTAGAGATTCAAGAGAAGTTACCTGGAATTATCAGGTTAGGGTCAGATTAATTTTGTTTTCTCCTTTTTAAAAATATTCTTTCTTCTAAATTATTTTTTTTTTAGACTCTGAGAGCTGTACTGATTTTGCTCATATTAAAGTAATAATCGTAATAATATACTGGTTTAGAAAAAAAATCTCATGAACTCTTTGGCTTGCATGTTTAATTTTCTCTTCATTTCCCCCTCAATTTAGGATATTTTTGCCTGGGGAGCAAGGCGGAGCTACTACGGTAAGTTTGAAATGGTTTGTGTTAATAATGCTTTTTGATGTTCTTAATCTAGTAAACATAAGGAAAATTTCTCTGTCCCTCTCCTCTTTTCCTTCCAAGTTCTCCATTTTATACTCTGGATCCTGAAAAATCTAGTATATAGAGCACCTCCATTGCTGTTAAACTTTCCAGTGATGATTTTAGCATCTCTATGCTGCTGCTGCTGCTGCTGCTGCTGCTGCTAAGTCGCTTCGTTGTGTCCGACTCTGTGCGATCCCATAGAAGGCATCCCACCAGGCTCCTCCTTCCCTGGGATTCTCCAGGCAAGAATACTGGAGTGGGTTGCCATTTCCTTCTCCAAGCACCTCTATATTTCCCTGGAATTGTGTCATAACTGCTACAGAAATAACACCTCAAACCTTATCTCTTAGAGCAAGAGAACTAAATTGCAGATATTGTTTCAGGGGTCATTTGAATGGGTTGTTTAGTTTTTTATTTGATTTTCATTCAGTGCTTTGTTTATTGCATGTGTATTGAATATTATTTTCCGAAAAGATGAGCAGAACAGACAGAAAACATATAAATGAATAAGCAGGGCCTTATAGAATTTCCTGGAGAAGGCAATGGCACCCCACTCTGGTACTCTTGCTGGAAAGTCCCATGGACAGAGAACCCTGGTGGGCTGCAGTCCATGGGGTCGCTAAGAGTCGGGCACGACTGGGCGACTTCCCTTACTTTTCACTTTCATGCATTGGAGAAGGAAATGGCAACCCACTCCAGTATTCTTGCCTGGAGAATCCCAGGGACAGAGGAGTCTAGTGGGCTGCTGTCTATGGGGTCGCATGCAGTCGGACACTACTGAAGTGACTTAGCAGCAGCAGCAGCATAGAACTTCCAGAGAAATACCATGGGGAATACTGGAGCAGGGCAGTAGGCTATGTGAGTGAGCCTCAAAGAAGCAGAAGGCAGCTCTGCAAAAATCTGCAGGAAGATACCTCCAGGCTGAAGACCCGCAAAAGCAGGGGGTAGGGACATGCCTCCAGCTCCCCACGGTTCCCACCATCCCCTATTATTCCATACCCAGACTGCTCTGTTCATTTACATTAGTTGTCTGGCCTCACAGGCATTTCAATTTACAGTTTTGCAAGTTTACCCCTTCACCCAGTCAAAAATTAAGTCTTCTTTGTATGCATCCCTGCAGTCATTTCCCAAAGCCTCTGTAAAGGTAGGAAACCACTACCTACTTCCAGCAAAATAAACTGCTTCATCTGGTCCAGCTTGGGCTTTAAGCCAAGTCTTTCTTTGATTCCGAATTCGTCCCTCTTTAACTGCCATCCATTGTTCTTAGTTCTCTTTCATTGGATGTTTGTACCCAGTCTTTCCTACATCTGAGTTAATCACATGAGCCAGTGCACCAAATATGCCTTGAATAATCTCCAGCATATTGCAAGTGTTCCATACATGCTGGATTTTATTATTGCAGACATGCCCTTCACAGCAATAAACCTGTGAGACAGGCAGTAGTATTATTCTCAGTTTACTAATTAGAAAACAGGTTTAGAGATGTTAAGTGACATCCAAGGTCATATCACACAGAGGTCTCTTAGAGTCCAAAACCAGACTTTTAGGTGTTTTTGACTGTCTTCCAAGAGGGGAAAAAAAAAGTACTCCCTACAGACAGAAAACCATGAATGATAACATCCTTTTATTTTATTTTTGTTTTTTCAATGTTACGTTTTTAAAGTTTCAGTTTTTAATCAACTAAATAGAAAAGAAAATATTTATTGTAGAAGATGCTGTATAATATAGAAAAGCAAACAAAACAAAACAAAAAGGTGTATTTCCTCATGATGTTATTTCCTCACTCAGCTCTGATTCAGTGCATTTCTTTTCTGAGCAGGCTTAGGTAATAAAAATAGTGCCTACAGACAACCTCTAAAAAAGCCTTGATATCAAAACTCCACAGATGACCTTTGTGTACACTTGATGTGTGAGCATTCATGTTGTAAAACTCATCTAACCCATGGCCTTCTAATTTTGACTGTTAAGGCAGGGTGTGATTTTTGACTCTGGGATCTAGAACATGCTTAGGTGAAGCAATACTATTTTACTACATCTGATATGCTCTGATATTTTGTATTGTTATATATATATATTTATCTTAAATACAGGATACATACCACTAAATAACATTCACTAAAGGGTCATAGTCCTCAGGTAGAAAAACACCAGCCAAACCATTTCCTGGCCATCTTTGAGACTGTGCATCCTGGTTTAATACTTCAATTTGATGTGTGGTATTTGTCTTCTTAGATTATAAATTTTTGTGTTCTATTGCACGAGTGTCTTGAAAGAGACCAGTGTGAGATTTTTGAAACCAAAAGGTGTGACTTTCTACCTCATTATTAAAAATAATTTCCTGTAACTTCATATTCACAATTCTGGAAGCTTCTATTCATTTCATAGGATGTTTGAATGGGGCTCTGAGAAATGCAAATACCCAGGCTTGAATGAATATAAACAAATATGCTGCTCATACCTGAGAATTGATCTTCTTTTTTCTTACTCATGTTATTGTTTCTACAGTGTGATTCCATTGAAAGATACTCGCATTGGAGCTTTGAAAAATGCAGCTCTGAAGCCTATCCAAGCAGAAGACTATGTCTACATTATTGATGACTATCACTGAGTCCTGGATCCGGATTCTAAAGTGTTATGCCCTTGACTATAGCAGACAGTGACCAGATACCATGTAAGAGTCCTGTCAATCAGCTGCAGAATTTTTCAGTCAGTTTCCCAGGCATTCCTCTGAGTCAGGGACACTGGGTAGAGTGATGCTAGGTCAACTGTGTAAAGTCAACCTCTGTCACAGAGTCCTAATTTTTTATACTAAATTGGTTCAAACTTTCTGATCATTGTTGAGGTCTCTTCAAAACATGAAACATACTTCTTAGAATTGTACATTCTCTTTAGACCTCATGAATCCTGTTTTCCATCAAGAATTCTCATTGGCAAGATAGAAAAAACACTTCTACCTCAGTTACCAAGGCTGTCAAGAATACCTGAAAACAACTTAGAATTAGGACATCTAATCTGGGACTTAGAGGACTTAACATGGAAGCATTTCATGATTGTCCCCCTGCCTTTTTTTTTTTTTTAAATAAAGTGACTCCAAATGTGATATTGCATAGGGTCCTCAAGGTTTCAAATCATGGTGTGTACAGGTTTCTATTTGTCCAATAGAAAAATGGAGGTGAATGTGATTTTTCCATTATAGACAAATTTGGTTTCTCAGGGTTCTGGAAATACAGGGCATTAAATGCTTTCTTTGGGAGGAGGATGGTATTTTAGCAGTTAGAAGAAGCAATGGTATTGAGTAGACTATGAAGGCACCAGAAGAAAATCAATAGCCATATAATTTATGATATTTTTGCTACCTCAGTGCCACAGTTCTAGGTACTTATATTGACAACTGGAAGGCTCTGATTTTTAGAATGAGTCAGGGCAGAAATAAATACAAGGAAAAAAGAGAAGGAGGGAGTAGCAAAAGAGGCTTTTTTTTTTTAGAAATTAGAGTTTGCAAATATAATAGTATTGTTTGAGAGTGTTACCAGTTTCTACAAAATGCTAAATTGTCCTCAAACCACTTTGATTTTTAGAATTATTTTGGAAGGATAAAAATTTTAGAATTGTTTTGGAAGGATAAAAATTCTTTTTCATATTGAATCAATACCTGTGTTATATTTCTTTTTCACAACTTAATTAAATTTTGGTTTTCCCAGAAGAATTAGACAAAGGCTAAATGTAAGGATAATTTTAATCATTTAGAAGCATTTCTACATGAACAGTTAAAAGACTGGAGATTAATTTCACTTTGAGTAAACCCTGAAATAACTCATGCTTGAGTAATTTGGGGGACATTCAGAGCTACTCACACCAAAGTGGTCCATGAGGGCTGGATGCTTTTTTTTAAATATAAATTTATTTATTTTATTTTATTATTTTTTTTATAAATCTTTTTTTAAATTTTATTTTATTTTTAAACTTTACAATATTGTATTGGTTTTGCCAAATATCAAAATGAATCTGCCACAGGTATACATGTGTTCCCCATCCTGAACCCTCCTCCCTCCTCCCTCCCCATACCATCCCTCTGGGTCATCCCAGTGCACCAGCCCCAAGCATCCAGTATCGTGCATTGAATCTGGACTGGCGAATCGTTCCATACATGATATTATATGTATTTCAATGCCATTCCCCCAAAGCACCCCACCCTCGCCCTCTCCCACAGAGTCCAAAAGACTGTTCTATACATCAGTGTCTCTTTTGCTGTCTCGTACACAGGGTTATTGTTACCATCTTTCTAAATTCCATATACATGTGTTACTGTACTGTATTGGTGTTTTTCTTTCTGGCTTACTTCACTCTGTATAATGGGCTCCAGTTTCATCCACCTCATTAGAACTGATTCAAATGTATTCTTTTTTAATGGCTGAGTAATACTGCATTGTGTATATGTACCACAACTTTCTTATCCATTCATCTGCTGATGGACATCTGGGTTGCTTCCATGGCATGGCTATTATAAACAGTGCTGCGATGAACATTGGGGTACACGTGTCTCTTTCCCTTCTGGTTTCCTCAGTGTGCATGCCCAGCAGTGGGATTGCTGGATCATAAGGCAGTTCTATTTCCAGTTTTTTAAGGAATCTCCACACTGTTCTCCATAGTGGCTGTACTAGTTTGCATTCCCACCAACAGTGTAAGAGGGTTCCCTTTTCTCTAGACCCTCTCCAGCATTTATTGCTTGTAGACTTTTGGATCACAGCCATTGTGACTGGTGTGAAATGGTACCTCATAGTGGTTTTGATTTGCATTTCTCTGATAATGAGTGATGTTGAGCAACTTTTCATGTGTTTGTTAGCCATCTGTATGTCTTCTTTGGAGAAATGTCTATTTAGTTCTTTGGCCCATTATTTATTTTAATTGGAGGCTAATTACTTCATAATATTGTAGTGGTTTTGCCATACATTGACATGAATCTGCCACAGGTGCACATGTGGTCCCCATCCTGAACCCTCCTCACACCTTCCTCCCCATCCCATCCCTCTGGGTCATCCCAGCACCAGCCCCGAGCATCCTGTATCATGCATCGAATCTGCACTGGTGATTCATTTCACATAAGATAATATACATAGTTCAATGCCATTCTCACAAATCATCCCACCCTCACCCTCTCCCACAGAGTCCAAAAGACTGTTCTATACAACTATGTCTGTTTTGCTTTCTCGCATATAAGATTATTTTTACCATCTTTCTAAATTCCATATATATGCATTCGTGTACTGTATTGGTGTTTTTCTTTCTGGTTTACTTCACTCTGTATAATAGGCTCCAGTTTCATCCAACTCATTAGAACTGACTCAAATGTATTCTTTTTAATGGCTGAGTATTATTCCATCGTATATACGTACCACAGCTTTCTTATCCATTCATCTGCTGATGGACATCTAGGTTGCTTCCCTGTCCTGGCTATTATAAACAGTGCTGGCATGAACAGTGGGGTACATGTGTCTCTTTCAATTCTGGTTTCTTCAGTGTGTATGCCCAGCAGTGGGATTGCTGATCATATCGCAATTTCCAGTTTTGTATTTCCTATTTTTAAAGGAATCTTCACACTATTCTCCATAGTGGCTGTACTAGTTTGCATTCCCACCAACAGTGTAAGAGGGTTCCCTTTTCTCCACACCCTCTCCAGCATTTATTGCTTGTAGACTTTTGGATCACAGCCATTCTGATTGGTGTGAAATGGTACCTCATAGTGGTTTTGATTTGCATTTCTCTGATAATGAGTGATGTTGAGCATCTTTTCATGTGTTTGTTAGCCATCTGTATGCCTTCTTTGGAGAAATGTCTGTTTAGTTCTTTGGCTCATTTTTTAATTAGGTCATTTATTTTTCTGGAAATGAGCTGTAGGAGTTGTTTGTATATTTTTGAGATTAATTCTTTGTCAGTTGCTTCATTTGCTATTATTTTTTCCCATTCTGAAAGCTGTCTTTTCACCTTGCTTATAGTTTCCTTTGCAGTGCAAAAGCTTTTAATTTTAATTAGGTCCCATTTGTTTATTTTTGCTTTTATTTCCAATACTCTGGGAGTGCATCATAGAGAATCCTGCTATGATTTATGTCAGAGAGTGTTTTGCCTATGTTCTCCTCTAGGAGTTTTATATTTTCTGGTCTTATGTTTAGATCTTTAATCCATTTTGAGTTTATTTTTGTGTATGGTGTTAGAAAGTGTTCTAGTTTCATTCTTTTACAAGTGGTTGACCAGTGTTCCCAGCACCACTTATTAAAGAGATTATCTTTTCTCCATTGTATATTCTTGCCTCCTTTGTCAAAGATAAGGTGTCCATAGGTGCGTGGATTTATCTCTGGGCTTTCTATTTTGTTCCATTGATCTATATTTCTGTCTTTGTGCCAGTACAATACTGTCTTGATGACTATAGCTTTGTAGTAGAGGCGGAAGTCAGGCAGGTTGATTCCTCCAGTTCCATTCTTCTTTATCAAGATGGCTTTGGCTTTTGAGGTTTTTTGTATTTCCATACAAATTGTGAAATCATTTGTTTTAGTTCTATGAAAGTACCATTGGTAGCTTGATAGGGATTGCATTGAATCTATAGATTGCTTTGGGTAGTATATTCATTTTCACTATATTGATTCTTCCAATCCATGAACATGGTATATTTTTCCATCTATTTGTGTCCTCTTTGATTTATTTCATCAGTGTTTTATAGTTTTATATATGTAGGTCTTTTGTTTCTTTAGGTAGCTATATTCCTAAATATTTACTCTTTTCGTTGCAATGGTGAATGGAATTGTCTCCTTAATTTCTCTGTTTTATCATTGTTAGTGTATAGGAATGCAAGGGATTTATGTGTGTTGATTTTATATCCTGCAACTTTACTAGATTCATTTATTAGCTCTAGTAATTTTCTGGTGGAGTCTTTAGGGTTTTCTACGTAGAGGATCATGTCATCTGCAAACAGTGAGAATTTTACTTCTTCTTTTCCAATTTGGATTCCTTTTATTTCTTTTTCTGCTCTGATTGCTCTGGCCAAAACTTCCAAACTATGTTAAATAGTAGTAGTGAGAGTGGGCACCCTTGTCTTGTTCCTAACTTTAGGGGAAATGCTTTCAATTTTTCACCATTGAGGATAATGTTTGCTGTGTGTTTATCATATATAGCTTTTATTATGTTGAGGTATGTTACTTCTATTCCTGCTTTCTGGAGGGTTTTTATCACAAAGGGATGTTGAATTTTGTCAAAGGCTTTCTCTGCATCTATTGAGGTAATCATATGGTTTTTATCTTTCAATTTGTTAATGTGGTGTATTATGTTGATTCGTTTGTGGACATTGAAGAACCCTTGCATCCCTGGGGTAAAGCCCACTTGGTCATGATGTATGATCTTTTTAATATGTTGTTGGATTCTGTTTGCTAGAATTTTGTTAAGGATTTTTGCATCTATGTTCATCAGTAATATTGGCCTGTAGTTTTCTTTTTTGTGGCATCTTTGTCTGATTTTGGTATTAGGGTGATGGTGGCCTCATAGAATAAGTCTGGAAGTTTACCTTCCTCTGCAATTTTCTGGAAGAATTTGAGTAGGATAGGTGTTAGCTCTTCTCTAAATTTTTGGTAGAATTCAGCTGTGAAGCTGTCTGGCCCTGGGTTTTTGTTTGCTGGAAGATTTCTGATTACAGTTTCAATTTCCATGCTTGTGATGGGTCTGTTAAGATTTTCTATTTCTTCCTGGTTCAGTTTTGGAAAGTTGTACTTTTCTGAGAATTTGTCCATTTCTTCCAAGATGTCCATTTTATTGGCATATAGTTGCTGATAGCAGTCTCTTATGATCCTTTGTATTTCTGTGTTGTCTGTTGTGATCTCTCCATTTCCATTTCTAATTTTGCTGATTTGATTTTTCTCCCTTTGTTTCTTGATGCATCTGGCTAATGGTTTGTCAACTTTATTTATCTTCTCAAGGAACCAGCTTTTGGCTTTGTTGATTTTTGCTATGGTTTCTTTTGCATTTATTTCTGCCCTAATATTTAAGTTTTCTTTCCTTCTACTAACCCTGGGGTTCTTCCTTTCTTCCTTTTCTAGTTGCTTTAGGTGTAGAGTTAGGTTATTTATTTGACTTCTTATTGTTTCTTGAGGTATGCCTGTATTGCTATGAACCTTCCCCTTAGCACTGCTTTTACAGTGTCCCATAGGTTTTGGGTTGTTGTGTTTTCATTTTCATTCATTTCTATGCATATTTTTATTTCTTCTGTTATTTCTTGGTTATTCAGCAGTGTGTTGTTCAGCCTCCATATGTTGGAATTTTTAATAGTTTTTCTCCTGTAATTGACATCTAATCTTACTGCACTGTGGTCAGAAAAGATGTTTGGAATGGTTTAAATGTTTTTGAATTTACCAAGGCTAGACTTATGGCCCAGGATGTGATCTATCCTGGAGAAGTTTCCGTGTGCACTTGGGAAAAGGGTGAAATTCATTGTTTTGGGGTGAAATGTCCTATAGATATCAGTTAGGTCTAACTTGTGCATTATATCATTTAAAGTTTGTGTTTCCTTATTAATTTTCTGCTTATTTGATCTATCCATAGGTGTGAGTGGGGTATTAATGTCTCCCACTATTCTTGTGTTAATTTCCCCTTTCATACTTGTTAGCATTTGTCTTACATATTGTGGTGCTCCTACATTGGGTGCATATATAATTGTTATATCTTCTTGGATTGATCCTTTGACCATTATGTGGTGTCCTTCTATGTCTCTTTTCACAGCCTTTATTTTAAAGTCTATTTTATCTGATATAAGTATTGCTACTCCTGCTTTCTTTTGGTCTCTATTTGCATGGAATATCTTTTTCCAGCCCTTCACTTTCAGTCTGTATGTGTCCCTTGTTTTGAGGTGGGTCTCTTGTAGACAACATATATAGGGGTTTTGTTTTTGTATCCATTCAGCCAGGCTTTGTCTTTTGGTTGGGGCGTTCAACCCATTTTCATTTAAGGTAATTATTGATAAGTATGATCCCAATGCCATTTACTCTGTTGTTCTGGGTTCGAGTTTATACACCCTTTCTGTGTTTCCTGTCTAGAGAAGATCCTTTAGCATTTGTTGGAGAGCTGGTTTGGTGGTGCTGAATTCCCTGAGCTTTTGCTTGTCTGTAAAGCTTTTGATTTCTCCTTCATATTTGAATGAAATCCTTGCTGGGTACAGTAATTTGGGCTGTAGGTTTTTCTCTTTCATCACTTTAAGTATGTCCTGCCGTTCCCTTCTAGCCTGAAGAGTTTCTATCAAAAGATCAGTTGTTATCCTTGTGGGAATCCCCTTTGTGTTATTTGTTGTTTTTCCCTTGCTGCTTTTAATTTTTGTTCTTTGTGTTTGATATTTGTTAATTTGATTAATATGTGTCTTGGGGTGTTTTGCCTTGGGTTTATCCTGTTTTGAACTCTCTGAGTTTTTGGACTTGGGTGATTATTTCCTTCCCCATTTTAGGGAAGTTTTCAACTATTATCTCCTAAAGTATTTTCTCATGGTCTTTCTGTTTGTTTTCTTCTTCTGGGACTCCTATGATTCGAATGTTGGGGTGTTTAACATTGTCCCAGAGGTCTCTGAGTTTGTCCTCATTTCTTTTAATTCTTTTTTCTTTTTTCCTCTCTGTTTCATTTAATTCTAACATTCTATCTTCTACCTTACTTATCCTATCCTCTGCCTCCATTATTCTACTGTTGGTTCCCTCCAGAGGGCTTTTGATCTTTTATTGCATTATTCATTATATATTGACTCTTTTATTACTTCCAGGTCCTTGTTAAACATTTCTTCCATCTTCTCAATCCTTGTCTCAAGGCTATTTATCTGTGATTCCATTTTGTTTTCAAGATTTTGGATCATTTTCACTATCATTATTTGGAATTCTTTATGAGGTAGATGCCCTATCTCTTCCTCTTTTGTTTAGTTTGGTGGGCATTTATCCTGTTCCTTTACCTGCTGAGTATTTCTCTGGCTTTTCATCTTGTTTATATTGGTGTGTTTGGGGTGGCCTTTGCATATACTGGGAGTTTGTGGTTCCTCTTTATTGTGGAGGTTCCTCACTGTGGGTTGGGTTGGATGGGTGGCTTGTCAAGGTTTCCTGGTTAGGGAAGTTTGTGTCAGTGTTCTGGTCGGTGGAGCTGGATTTCTTCTCTCTGGAGTGTAATGAAGTGTCCTGTAGTGAGTTTTGAGATGTCAGTGGGTTTGGTGTGACTTTGGGCAGCCTGTATATTGAAGCTCAGGGCTATGTTCCTGTGTTGCTAGAGAATTTGTTTGGTATGTATTTCTCTGGAGCTGTTGGCCCTTGGGTGGTGCTTGGTTTCAGTTTAGGTATGGAGGCTTTTGATGAGCTCTTATTGATTAATGTTCCCTGGAGTCAGGAGTTCTCTGGTGTCTCAGGATTTGTACTTAAGCCTCCTGCCTCTGGTTTTCAGTCTTTTTCTTACAGTAGCCTCAAGACTCCTCCATCTATACAGCACCAATGATAAAACGTCTAGGTTCATGATGAAAAGTTTCTCCACAGTGAGGGACACCATAGAGGTTCACAGAGTTACATGGAGAAGAGAAGATGGAAGAGGGAGATAGAGGTGACCGGGAGGAGAAAAGGGGGAATCAAAAGGGGAGAGAGCAAGCTAGCCAGTAATCATTTCCTATGTGCTCTCCACAGTCTGGATCCCTCAGAGATGTTATGGAGTTACACAGAGAAGAGAAGAGTGAGTAGGAGACAGAGGTGGCCAGGAGGATAAAAGGGGGAATCAAAAACAGAGAGACAGATCCAGCCAGTAATCAGTTCCTTAAGTGTTCTCCACAGTCTGGAACACAGAGGTTCACAGAGTTAGGTAGAGAAGAGAAGGGGGAGGGAGGAGATAGAGGTGACCTGGTGGAAAAAAAGGAGAGTCAAAAGAGGGAGAGAGCGATCAGGCCAGTAATCTCACTCACAAGTAAAAAATAGGTACTGAAGATTGGATTCTTAAAGGTACAAAATTGATAACAAATACCAAAAAGCAAAGATTAGAAATCTAGAGTAGAGGTTAGATTCTCAAAAATACAATATTAAAAAAAAAAAAAAACAGTAACAAAAATTATAAAATATATGTATATGAAGTTTGCTTTAAAAATAGGGTCTTTTTTTTTTGCAAGGTAATAGTAGGTTATAAAAATGAAAATTAAAGGAGTAATAGAGGACTTTAAAATAAAAAAAAATTAAGAAAATTTATAAAATGATAATAGTAAAAAATATATCTAGGACTTTCTCTGGAGCTGTTGGGGACAGTGTGGGGTCAGTTCATTTTCAGATAGTTCCTTCATCCAGCTTATACTTCTGAAGATTTATAGACCCCCTCCTAAGCAGTTGGTGCTAACTACAGGGTTTTAATCTATTGCACCTGTCACTTCCAAAGCAGTTCCCTCTGTTTATTTTAGCTTCTTCTGTTTGCTGGCCTCTTCAGTGTCTAATTTCTGCCCTGACACAAGGGGCCGGTGGAGGTCACTTTTTTTAGGCTCACTTGTTCAGTCGTGCTGTGGGGAGGGAGGAACACTGCAAAGAAATATCACTGGCATGTGTGGGGTGTGCTCACAGTGTCTCGGCCACACTGGGTTTGCCCCTGCTCACAGCATGTGTGCTTTTCCAGTCTACACTGCTCGGGCTCTAGGTTGCTATGTGGGGAACTGTCTGTGGCAGGCCCTGGGTTGCAAGCACTTCCCAGGTCTAAGCCGCTCAGGTTCTCGGGTAGTCCACAAAGGCTCAGACTTGGTTGGGCCTGCGTTTTGTGCCCTTCCCAGGTCCGAGCAGCTCAGGTGACCAGGTGTTTGTTGAGCTCAGTTCCCACCCCACCCCGCCACGGCCCCGCCATTGGAGGCTGCGTCTTATCACCTCCCCTGTCCCAGTCGCTCAGTTTTCTGGATGTACAAAGGCTGCACCTTCTCAGGTATGCTATCTGTGTCTTCTGGGAAGCTGATCTCTGGTTGTGACCCTCCCAGTGGATGTCAACCATCCAGAATCCCAAGAAGTCTTGGAATGCAGTGAAGCTTGCTTGCAGTTTGGTAGAGGATGCATCTCTGGGATCGCAATTGCCCTCTTCCGGCTCTGCCTGCCCTCGCCTGCTTGTCTCCAGTGGGGGATGGGCCAGTCCACAGCTGGCTAGTACTGCTCAGTCCTTTGTTCTTGAGTGGTGGTGTCTTAGGTTAGGGCTTTTTGCAGGATAGCTATCCCACAGTCTGATTTGCTATCTCAAGCTAGATCCCTCAGATTGCCCTCAAGGCATTCAGGCCCATTCCTTACCCAAAGCAATGCAGCCTGAGCCTCCCTGTCCAGCACCTGCTTGCTGTGGCCAATGCGAGCATCTGGGTTGCTTTTCTGCTGGGAGTTGCCGTTAGGCACGTAATCTCCTTCCAAAGAAAATGGGCTGCCTTTCTGGGTGCTTGATGTCCTCTGCCAGCAATCAGAAGTTTTGTGGAATTTGCTCAGTATTCAAATGTTCTTTTGATGAATTTGTGGGGGAGAAAGTGGTCTCCCTGTCCTATTCTTCTGCCATCTTAGGACCACCTCCCAAATTTTTTTTCCTGGCTCTGATTCTTAACTCTGGTGGTTTAATTCTCAAATGAAAGTTATTTGATGGTGCTTCTTTCTCCCTATGATAAGGAGCTGTTAATATAGGAACCAACCCAAAACTAGGTATTATAATTATTAGGTTTAATGATTAGAATGAATACTCTTTAGTCCTTTCAAACCACAGGATTAATAATAGCTCGTTTTTATTCAGTGCTTACTATGTAACAAGCATGTTTTTATATTTATCATCGTCACCATCTTATAAGGTAAGTAGTACTGTTATCCCCATTTTTTACAGCAGAGGAGAGTAACACTTAGAGACGGTAAACTATCAAGGTTTACGGAAGGTTTCAGAATCAGTAAGTGGCAAAGCTGGAATTCAGAGTCAGGCAGGTTGATTCTAGTACCTGTTTTCTTATTTTGTAAAAAACATAAATCTTTTAAATTCATGAATCAACAATCACTTCTTTCTATGCATTTTCTATCTTATTTATTTCTTAAGTGTGGTTCTTTAAAGATAGGTAGCAGGTTCCTTTAACCCTGGGTCATGGTCAAGGTTGCAGTATTTGTTATTTTCCTCCATTGTGGCACTCAAAAAACTTTTTGCTTCTAAGTTGCTTATGTTTATTAAAAAAAAAAGTATAATTTATATGTGATAAACTGTATATTTAAAATGTGTCCAATTTAATGAACTTTTGTAGATAATTTCACTTAGGAAACCATCACCAAAATCAAAGACCAAACACTTCCATCACTCCAAAAACCTCACATACTTTAATAATTGTAATATACTCTCTTCTCTTTGGGGCAGAGGCCAAGGCCTTATACTGCTATTATTTTAGTAGCCTTTCTTACTCATCTGTAAACATTAACTGTGTGTAGCATTACAAACTATTACAAAATTTCCCAGGACTGAAGGGGATGGGGGTCTGACTATGTGGGTTTTCAGTGCTAAAACTGGGACAGTCCAGGGAAAACTGGGATGAGCTGCTCATCCTGTGTGGCTTATGTGCATTATGCTTCCAAGTGCTTTATGTGCATTAACCCTCGTAATTACCCGGTTGAGAAAGATACTGATATTGTTCTCATTTACCAGTTGGAGAGCCATTGTGTTGAAAAGTTAAGTAACTTTTAGTCCAACGTGACACTGTTAATTGATAGAGGATTTGAAACCAGGGCTATCCTGCTTACCTTTTTGTTATTCTGCCTTTAATGGTAAATGAATTGCTCAGAGGAAGAAGCTACTCACTCCCACTTACCCAAGTTTATGGAGAGGTAGCAGTGGAGTTTGAGAATTGACCACACAAATATGGAGTCTACAGGTTGATAAGGAGCAATGATAACACCCACTTTTTGAGTTCTGCCAAAGCCTGGATATTAGGGACCATTATGGTTTGTTTAAAAGGGTGTGGAAAGAGGTTGATGAGGAATAGAAGTCATGTTTTGTACACACATATGATTACTGCCAAAACTCAAAACATGACTACTTAGAAGAATAGATGGGAAAGTTGTGTACAATTTGCAGTCTTTCCCCTAGAAGCTGCTAGAGAAAATCACACAACGAGGGTAACAGGTTCTTAATCATGACATCAAAGCCATAAATTGGCACTCAGAAATGTGCAGCAATCTTGTATCTTCCTAGTGCAGTGTCTGAGATGAGCATCACATATTTCACTGCTGCTCAAACCTCTCTCTCTTCTCGCTGCACTGATGAATTATTAAAAGCCTGTTTCACCTACTTTGCCATAGCCATGACTTCTTTCTTCCTTTGATCGCTTTCTCCAGAATCATCTCTTTCTCCATTCCTATTTATGCTTTTTTATTAGCATAAAAATAAGATCTAGTTCACACATTTCTCTCCAGCTACTCCCGTTTCTCTCCTCTTCTTCACAGGCATATTTCAGATGAGTTATTCCTACATTTCATTCCTCTGTACTCTTCAAACACCCCCAGCCCCATTTAGCTTCTACACCTGAATTGCCATGGAAGTAGTTTTAGTTCAAGCTCAGTGATCTCCATTTTGATAAACCCAATAGATACCTCTGTCTTCATTGCAGTACATCCATCTTTCAGTAATATTCAACTAAGTTGACCCTCACTCATTCCAAAAAAGTCTTCCTTCTCTTGACTTCTGAAACACCACTCTCACTTTGGCCGCTCCTTTTCAGTCATTTTTATAATTTTCTCTCCTTCAGCATGATCTTTAGGTGTTAAGATTCCCCAGAGCTGGTGTTTTTCCTCTCTCCATACCCTCTGGATGATGATAACCTATATTTCCATAGACTTAAATGTCATCCTTAGTTTCTGTCTTCAGCCCTCAAGGGTGTTGGTACTGACTGTACAGCTGTTCAGGTGTTATCTCCACTGATTTGTCTCCCACCTTACCGTGTCCTAAAAGGAACTCTGGAGTCTATATTCCACCTTTTTAAAACCGTACCTCCCCTCGCTGGGTCTTCATCATAATGTTTCAGTACCACCCAACTAGTTGCCTGAGCTAGAAGCCCTCCTTGAATTCTCTTCTTCTTCACTCCTAACACACAATCACAACTACACACAATCCAGCTTCACTTCCTGCACTTTTCCCAAAACATATCTAAAATCCATTCATGATCTGTGCCTCTCTGTCACTACCTTACTCTGAGGCGGTTCATGCCTTACCCAGTCTCTTTTTCATACCTCCTTTTAGTTCATTCTGCACATAGCAACCAAAGTGATTTTCTTGAAACCCAGTTATATCATATTTCTGGCCTTCAATTATTTCTTATGTCTTAGAATAAAACCCAAGCTCCTGATTATGACTTCTAGGGTCCTATAGTATCTAGCCCAGCCTCCATTTCAGATCTTATCTTGTGCCACTCTTTTATTCCAGTCATGCTTTCAGTCTCAGCCACTTATCACCATCTTTACCAGGGCTTTACTCGATCCAGATGCTCACCCTGGTTCTTCATTTGGCTGACTCATTCTCTTCTTCCAGAACTGAGCTTAAAGATCATCTTAGTGGTATGTATCTGTTCATTCCATACTCCTAATTCATCTCTGCTCCCCTCTCCCCTTTGGCAACCATAATTTTGTTTTCTGTGTCTGTGAGTCTGTTTCTGTTTTGTAAAGCTATTTGTAATGTTTTTAGTTTTCGCATATAAATGATACCATATTTGTTTTTCTCTGTCTTATTTCACTCAGTATGATAATCTCTAGGTTAATCCATTTTGCTGCAGTACTTTTCCTTCTGTCACATCACAGTCTGAACTTATTTTATTTTTTCTATTTAATTTTTTTTCTTAAGTGCCTCCCCACTGGAAGACAAGCTTAATGATGTCAGGGCTCATAATTCATTTTTTGTGTCCCTGGTGCTTAACATACTACCAGATATGTAGTAGGCACTCCCTATATTTGTTAAATATGAAAATACATCTTTATTACTTTCTACCACAGTTTATGTAATAAACCAAGACACACATCAGTGGTTTGATGTAATTCAATCTTAACTGGTAGACCAGATTTCCCTAAACAATCTTGCCTCCCGTTAGCCTGTTTTGTTTTTTACCTCATTTATTTTATTAAAGCATTTTAAATGGACTTTTCTTTGCCTTTCTACTTAGGGTATTCTGATAGAAAAGAGAAGATACAAAATTCAAGGTAAGAATCATGAGTAGGGTAGGATAAGGTGGGGATCTTGAGTGACCCTACAGCTGATTTAGCACCTACTCCACCCAGGTCCTAGGAGGCTGTTGGTTACAGAATTGAACGAGAAGCTCAGCATCTACTCTCAGAGCTTTTCATAACCCAGCCTGGTTCTCCTGAACTCTGTCTGTTAGAATCATCTAGGGCACTTAAACATATTTGTCTACCCCAGAGCAAATACGTTAGAATCTTTGGGGATGAGATCTCATCATAGTGAAAAAGTGAAAGAGTTAGTTGCTCAGTTGTGTCCAACTCTTTGTGACCCCATGAACTGTAGCCCGCCGGGCTCCTCTGTGCATGGAATTCTCCAGGAAGGAATACTGGAGTGGGTGGCAATTCCCTTCTCCAGGGGATCTTCCCAACTCAGGTATCAAACTCAGGTCTCTTGCATTGCAGGTGGATTCTTTACTATCTGAGCCACCAGGGAAGCCTTTATTGTTCAAGAAACTTTCTAGGTAATTGTACAAACAGAGCTGAAAACTGCTTGTCTTTCATATTGCAGAATTAGTCTCCATTCCTAATTACACTACACTACACACACACAAAGGTTATATAACTTTTACTGGGTTACTATGACATTTGGGACATGGGCAGAATGAAATATATTTTAAGAAAAAAATGATTCTGTCCACTGAATACTATCTGAACCACTAATAATTTTAGACTAAGTCTAGGTGGTGCTAGTGGTGAAGAACCTGCCTGCCAGTGCAGGAGACATAAGAGATGCAGGTTCACTCCGTGGGTCAGGAAGATCCCCTGGAAGAGGGCATGGCAACCCACTCTTGCCTGGAGAATCCCATGGACAGAGGAGCCTGGAAGGCTACAGTCCCTAGGATCGTAAAAAGTTGGACACGACTGAAGTGATTTAGCATTCTCACACACTAGATGTTGTAATTATGAAGACAAAGTAGTCTGCAGTAAAAAAGTCAAATAAGACCAAATAGAACATCTAATCATCATGGCTCTATATGATCTATAACCAGTATTTATTAGAGCTGAAACCTGAAATATTATAACATCAATAGGTAATATTTACATTTACATTTACTACTAGTTCATTCTTTATGAAATTATTGGCTTAGTGTTTTATCTCTACTTATAAATGTAAACTCCATAGAAAATTAGGAACTTATCAGCCACATTAACAACTGTATCCCCTAGTGCACACCTGATTCTTCATACACACTTCATAAATATTTGAGGATTGCAGCCTTACAGCAATCCTCACAGCAGCCCTGTGAGAGAAGAGTACTTATTCCCATTGTATAGGTGAGGACCCTAACACCCTGAGTTTACTAATATACAGCCTCCAGGAGCTTTTTGTGTTTTGTTCACTGTTGTATCTCTTGATGCATGGGCTCAGTGTGTAACACACTAAATAGTTTTTGAATGAATAAATGGAAAAGGCAAATCTGACTTAGCCTAGATCATACGGGTGGTAAGCAACAGAGGTAGAATTCAAACTCAAGTCTCACTGGATCCATAACACATTCCTTTTACTTTTTGGAATTGTTTAAACCCACATAATAATTGAAATAACAGTGCAATTTGTGCATGTTATTTGATATTTTGTCACATTTACTTTGTTTCTCTCCTTACATATACAATTTTGTTTTTTTCTGAACCATTTGTACAGGTGTTTCAGACATCTTGACACTTCACATAAACACTTTAGTCTGTACTTACTCAGAATAAGTATATTCTCGCAGATAACACAATTCCACTTTATACCTAAGAAATTTCAGATTAATTTGAATTTGTACAGAATATTCCCCAGATTGTTTCATTGCTATTTTATGTTTTCCCTTCCTAGTCAGTACCTGATCAAGGATCGTATACTGCCTTGGTTGCTAACTCTTCAGCAAAGCCCGTTCTCTCCATTCTATTACATGTTATCCAGAAAATGCTTAACTGCAATACTTTATTTCCACAGCCTCATCACTTTGGCCAACCTTTCTCCTTCAGGGTAGGCAAATACAGCAGCAGAGGGGATGCACCCAGAGGAAAACATCTATATCAATGAGGAAAATGTATATGAAGTGGAGGATCCATATGAGTATTACTGCTCCATCAACAGGGGGCAGCAATCCTAACAACCTCTGGGCTGCTGTCACCTTTCAATGCCACCAGATTCAACCACTTCATTTAGGGGCTTGGTGTTGTCTTTGAAAACATGAGATGGCTCAGCTGACTGATTTGAGAAATTCTGTGCTTGGCCACCGAGCAGAGTTTTTCCATATTTTAAAGATAACTAGCTCACTCGAGGATTGAGCTGGGACCTGTGTGGTAATACACAGACACTACACTGCCTCTGTGTTCCATCCACCCAACTCAAGAGACTGCTAATTGGGACATTAGAGCTCCAGTGGGCTTCTATAGAGAGTAAGAATTCTTAATATGGGATCTCTGGAAATCCAGATATTCAATTACATGGTGTGTCCATGAAAGTCCTGAAAATACAGGGGAAATTATGTGCTGAGATACATGTGTATATATTACACATATTATATATGTGTGTATATATTACTCTTTTTCAACACAGGAAGTTTAAAGGAGTCAGTGATTCTCAAAGAGCTCGGTGATCCATGGAATGGGTTAGGAAACTACTGGAGTAGGACTAGATAGTCTTGATTCCCTCAAAGCCTCAAGGTTTATACTTCTTTGAATGTTGACTCTCCAACAGTAAGTGCCAATGCACATCTCTCCTTGGCCTCAGTTAGGAAGATGACCCAGCAAGGCCTGTGGTGTGGCAGATGATCCTGGAGAAAAAGGAAGTACGCTCAGTGTGTGTTGACCAGTTTTGCTTGGGGGGTACTCAAAGGGGAAGATCTCTAACTGACCTCTCCATTCATGGAGAGAAATGGAGCAGTGTTTTTCATAAAAGAAGGAGCAGTGACTGGGCCACAAGTTCTGTTCCCTGGTGCAAAGTAGGTGAAGGTCTCTAGCCATCTTTATTTGTCAGAGTCAGACCCCTTCATGCTTTGACAATGGTCCTTAAGCTTCAGTGCCAAGATGGTGGAGAGTAGGTCCATCTTGCCTGTTCTTTTCCTCCCCAGTTATGGCACAACTCTGACACATAATAGAGATTTACTTAATATCTTTGCAGTGAAAAAATTAAATAAGTAGAAAGGTAAATTTCTGGAAAAACTTTTCCATTGGAGAGTTCAGATAGAGCTCTGTACCTTCACTTGGAAACTCAAAAATACTCTTAATCCTCTGTTTCTGGTCTTGTCCAGCTCTTAGTTTTTCAGCATCTTCTTCCACCTCACACCCTGGAAGTCTATTACTCTCCTGTCTTCTTTCTCTTTTCTGCTGAATGAATCAACAGTAGAGACCTGCCTGAAAACGGCCTTCTCCGGGTGATGACTAAAGTGCTACTGTGTTGCATGCAGGAGCTGTTGGTCACCAAGGATGCAGGCCTCCTGTTGGTTACAGTGTTCAGGCTGCATCCAGATAGGATTGGGAAGCATTCCTTTTCTACTGGAGATCATTTTGCAGAGTTCCAGGCAGTGGCTTTTAAACAAGTTGGAAAATTAATCTTAAGTGTTTTTAATTTATGAAATTCTGGAGGGAATCAGTTTCAGAACGTATTTATACCAAGTCAATGACTGCACCACAAAAGGGATTCTTATCCTAAAAAAATCTTTAAACAAGTATATATATATAAACAACTATTGCAACAGTGTTTGTGAGAGACTTTTTCCATGAATTGGGGAATAGCTGGTTATTATGGTATTGCCAACACATTGGAACAGTTAAAAAAAAATTAGGTGGTTTCATCACTGAGTTGTTTTGCTAGTTCAACAGATACAAGTGCTTACCTTGTGGCAGGTACTCTGGTGCTGGGATCACAGAGACCAAATAGACACATCTCTGACCCCATGGAACTTCTGACTGATCTGACAGGAAGGAGGATCTGATTCATTTATTCAGTGAACATTTTTTGACACCTAAAATATGCCAGCAAATTTGGAAAACTCAGCAGTGGCCACAGGACTGGAAAAGGTCAGTTTTCATTCCAATCCCAAAGAAAGGCAATGCCAAAGAATGCTCAAACAATGCCACATAATTGCATTCATCTCACATGCTAGTAAAGTAATGCTCAAAATTCTCCTAGCCAGGCTTCAGCAATATGTGAACCATGAACTTCCTGATGTTCAAGCTAGTTTTAGAAAAGGCAGAGGAACCAGAGATCAAATTGCCAACATCTGCTGGATCATGGAAAAAGCAAGAGAGTTCCAGAAAAGCATCTATTTCTGCTTTATTGACTATGCCAAAGCCTTTGCCTGTGTGGATCACAACAAACTGTGGAAAATTCTGAAAGAGATGGGAATACCAGACCACCTGATCTGCCTCTTGAGAAATTTATATGCAGGTCAGGAAGCAACAGTTAGAACTGGACATGGAACAACAGACTGGTTCCAAATAGGAAAAGGAGTACATCAAGGCTGTATATTGTCACCCTGCTTATTTAACTTCTATGCAGAGTACATCATGAGAAACACTGGACTAGAAGAAACACAAACTGGAATCAAGATTGCTGGGAGAAATATCAATAACCTCAGATATGCAGATGACACCACCCTTATGGCAGAAAGTGAAGAGGAACTCAAAAGCCTCTTGATGAAAGTAAAAGTGGAGAGTGAAAAAGTTGGCTTAAAGCTCAACATTCAGAAAATGAAGATCATGGCATCCGATCCCACCGCTTCATTGGAAATAGATGGGGAAACAGTGGAAACAGTGTCAGACTTTATTTTTCTGGGCTCCAAAATCACTACTGATGGTGACTGCAGCCATGAAATTAAAAGACGCTTACTCCTTGGAAGGAAAGTTATGACCAACCTAGATAGCATATTCAAAAGCAGAGACATTACTTTGCCAACAAAGGTTCATTTAGTCACGGCTATGGTTTTTCCTGTGGTCATGTATGGATGTGAGAGTTGGACTGTGAAGAAGGCTGAGCACCGAAGAATTGATGCTTTTGAACTGTGGTGTTGGAGAAGACTCTTGAGAGTCCCTTGGACTGCAAGGAGATCCAACCAGTCCATTCTGAAGGACATCAGCCCTGGGATTTCTTTGGAAGGAATGATGCTAAAGCTGAAGCTCCAGTACTTTGGCCACCTCATGTGAAGAGCTGACTCATTGGCAAAGACTCTGCTGCTGGGAGGGATTGGGGGCAGGAGGAGAAAGGGACGACAGAGGATGAGATGGCTGGATGGCATCACTGACTCGATGGACGTGAGTCTGAGTGAACTCCCAGAGTTGTTGATGGACAGGGAGGCCTGGCGTGCTGCGATTCATGAGGTCGCAAAGAGTCAGACACGACTGACCAACTGATCTGATCTGATCTGATCTTGTGCCAGACAGTGTTTTAGTTCCTAGAAATATAGCAGTGAAGGAAACAGAGAAAATCCCTAGTTTCACAGAGCTTGTGTTACTTATCAAAGGAGAAATCTATATTGCTAATAAAAAGAAAAAGGTTCTAAAATAGTATAGTTAATTCTATTTTTTTCTTTTACTGTAAAATATTCCAGAAGCATATTCCAAAGTTAATATGGTTATTCCACAGGGGCAAATAGTCAAGAGTTTCACTTTTTCATTTTATGTGCTTCTATAACTGTTTGAATCATTTTTTCCATTTTTTTGTAACAAAGAGATTGATTTAAGTATGATCACAACGTTTTCCTGTCCACCCTCCTCCTCACAGAAAGAAATGAAGACTTTGGATAAGCTCAGGTCACAGCCAGCGGTAGTGTGCAGCATCACTCTGGACGTGTCAAGAGTGGTTCCAGCAGGGATTGGGACCCTGGTTTTCATGGTAGGATCAACTCTGAATCATTGATTTGTAATGAGGAAGATGGCAGAAAGATAACAAACTATCAAGGAACCCCCAAAGCGTCTGGGTGATGACAAGTGGTAACTTAATTAAAAACAACATACAAAGATTGATTGTGTGGGTTTTCTCTTAGAAGTGCCTTAGAAATTTTTCTTCTAGATCTCTGAGCCCAAAGAGGCTCCCTGATCTTTTCAGACTGAAAATTTAAGATCTTGCCATGTTTTATCTGCCTATCACTTTTAGTGTTAGAATTTCCAAGGCAGAAATTCCAAGCGGTTTGACTTGTCATTCATTTATTTGGGAACATCCCCTTATGCTTATTTCCATTTAAATTTAATTTTCACATAAGTTTTTTTGAACTGAATACAAATTAATTTTTTCTCCAGATTTCTACTGAGAAAGTCTTTCCAGAGATAAGTAGAGATGCCCTAGATCTGTAATTTTAAAGATTTTCATCATTCTTTTCTGGAACTCAGCTGGAAAGGGGAAAAGGAGAGAGAGGCAGCTAGGACACTTGGTTAGAGATTTCTCAAGCTTAAGGGGAGCTCAGATTTTAACCAGTTTTCAGTGGAAAAGCTGTGCAGTAGAGAATGCATCAGAAATGTGACTTTCAAGATTTTAGATCCTCTACATCTTTTTTTCAGTTGTATTGCCTGTAATTATAAAGGTCACTCATTTACATAGTAGCATTTTTCTTTCATAATTCTTAGTTAAGCTCCTTCTGCTTATGGTGTGACTCTTTTTCCAGAGAAAGTAGTGATGTTTTAAAAAATGATTTAAGCTCTGCAGGTGTGGTTGTGGTAGTAGAATGTCTGTTTAAATACCCACATTATTTTTAATATACTTGTTTTGTCGGTGGGTCACCTTTGGAAAATATTTTGTTGCAGCTTTATACTTAACAACATGCCTTATGACAATCTGACATGTTGTCCTTTGTAATTTCTACATTTCATGCTTTTTAAACCTACTTCATGTAAAATGAAAGTATTTTACACTCCAATGCAGTGTTTAAAATTATCTTCATTTGGCCAGTTCTGAAATAGCCATGTATCTATATATCTATATCAAATCTGTTTTAAATTTTGTTATCCAGTTTTACCTGCCATTCCTACTCATTTGCATGCTGAGTTTAGTTCTTGTTCTGGAAACCTTTAAGTAAGTAGTAACACCTGCACAAATATAGGTGAAGGTTGTTATACTAATAATATTGATTTTTGATTCATTTTTTTAATCTCAAAGTTCACGATGAGATCTTAGCAAAAACCTCTTGACCTTAGTGTTGGTTTAGTCTGAGGGCTGAAGCAAGGAGCCGATGAGGGAGCAAGGAGCAAGTGAAGGGGCTTTGAAAACTTCTAGCTGCCCAGGCCTCAGTGAAGTCCTTGGAGAGGTGGAAGCTTTCCTCTTCTCTGAGCAAGCCTCCTACTCCAGCAAAAATCCCTGGTACCTAAGCAGCAGCCAGGCAGCTTCTAATCACCAAGGGAGAAGGGAGTTTTCTGAATTGATGGAATTTCAGGTGGGAGCTAAGGAATATGATATTTAGTAATCCTAGCTGCCTTGTTTCAAGCAAACGTGTTTACAAGGAACTGTGGGTAGGTGAGTTACTTTACAGTAAGTACTTTGAGACTCCAAGTAAGAATCTCTAAGCAGAAGATACATCTTGTTAGAGTGCTTGTTTCCCTCAGTGTTGTTTTTTTTAGGTTTTTATTTTTAAATACTTTGAGATTTGCAGAAAAATTGCAATGATAGTACAGAGTTCCTGTATTCAGCAGATTTTTTTGGTTTTATTTTGGTTAACAGCTTACATAACCATGGTACCATTTGTGAAAACTAAGACATTAAGACTGACACATAATATTAACTAAATGATAAATTTTGCTTGGATTCCTACTCTGATTTTTAAAATTTTAAATTAAGTGCTTTCTGAAAAATAATTAAAAGTGGAAATCCCCATTCCCTGTCCTCTTCATCAAAAAATTTCCCCAGTCCCACTCCCCAGGAACAGTCCTAGGTCAGTACTGTCCAGTAGAAATGCAGTGTTTTTGTTTTTTCTTAGTGTTGTTATATATTTTTTTTTTCTTCATTATGTCTTTACAGTTCAGTGAGTATTTTCCATTTAGAGGACATCTCCATTCTGACTAGTCACTTTTTTAGTGCTCAATAGCCACATGTGGCTAGTGGCTCTAGAGTTAGTAAAGTTCTGGGCTATTCTCTTGTTTTCTCTCTCTCTTTTTCACTCACACACACACACACACAGTAACCTAATTTTTCCACTACTTACAAAAGCTCATCATTCCCCGTGAGAATGGGACAACAGCCTTTACTTAGACAGCTATGTAGTACTAAGTATAACAAATGTGCTTAATCTATTAAATCACTTCCCCACAGATAGATGTTTAGGTTTTTTTATTTTTTCCCCCATTTCAAATATACAAAAACCTATGTGCATTTGTATACTTCCAACATTTATGCTTGTGGACATGGAATTGTTGTGTCAAAGGATGTGATTGTATTTGAACTCTCATGACAATAGAACAGTAGTATATTTTTAAAGAAATATACCATTCAGTGTATTACTAAATGTATGTTTTTTTCTCAAGGCAGTCAGTTTGGAAAGCAATTTATTTTGGTAGTATTCCTTTCACTAGAAATAATTCGTTTTTGATTTTTGACGTTTGAAGTTTTGAAATTTTAAAATGTCAACATTCTTTAGCAACATAGCTAGTTAACAGAGGGTTCTGTTATCAGTGTGCTAAGTCCCAATGCTCACTACAAATGCAGTGCCTTGACAAAACTTTTGACAAAGCTCAGCATACATTTTGAATAACTTCTACTAGCACAGGAGTTCAACTGGTGCCCAAGTCTTGCAGTGGGCTTGGTTTGGAAGAGTACTGAGTCCTTCAGAAGATTCCCTTAACCTTATCTGATGAAAGCCAAGTGCTATCATGCTTTTTTTTTTTTTTTTTCTGATCCAATCATCTTCCCTCAAATGGATGCAGAGGAAATGACTTACAATCATGTGACAATGCAGCAAGGCACATAGCTAAAAGTGAAAGTTTTCATCCCCAAACAAATCTCTGATGTCAGTGTTTTTAAGTAGAAAACATTGTTTTGGTTTTGGGGATGAATAAAAAGGACCCATCGTTTCATAAATTGGGGAGATGTTCTGTTTTACACTAGGTAGTGCCCTCTAGCTGTGTGAACAGGAGCTCACTTAGCTCACATTCCATTTTCTGACATCCTCTCACTCACAGCTTCGAAACCTGGAACATCAATGGATGTGGTATTATATGTGAGAGAGGTATATAAATTATATTGGGGCACAGTGTAACTCGACTCCTTTATTTTAAATTGAAGTACAGTTGATTTACAGTATTATGTTAGTTTAAGGTTTATAGCAAAGTGATTCACATGTGTGTGTGTGTGGGTGTATTTCTGATTATTTCCCATTATAGTTTATTGCAAGATAATGAATATAGTTCCCTATAGTGTGAAATGTAAGTCACTGAGTCTTGTCTGCCTCTTTGAAGCTCCATGGACTGTGGCCTGACAGGATCTTCTGTCCATGGGAAGAATACTGAGAGTGGGTAGCCATTCCCTTTTCCAAGGAATCTTCTCAACACAGGGATCTGCCCTGGTTCTCTTCCTTGCAGGCAAATTCTTTACCATCTGAGTCACCAGTTTCCTATGCTATACAGTATATCTTTGTTGCTTGTTTATATTATATATCAATTGAACTGTATCACTTCAGTCGGTCAGTCGTGTCTGACTCTTCAACCCCATGAAGTGCAGCACGCCAGGCCTCCCTGTCCATCACCAACTCCCAAAGTTCACTCAGACTCACGTCCATCGAGTCAGTGATGCCATCCAACCATCTCATTCTCTGTCTTCCCCTTCTTCTCTTGCCCCCAAACCCTCCCAGCATCAGAGTCTTTTCCAGTGAGTCAACTCTTTGCATGAGGTGGCCAAAGTACTGGAGTTTCAGCTTTAGCATCATTCCTTCCAAAGAAATCCCAGGGCAGATCTCCTTTAGAATGGACTGGTTGGATTTCCTTGCAGTCCAAGGGACTCTCAAGAGTCTTCTCCAACACCACAGTTCAAAAGCATCAATTCTTTGGTGCTCATCTGTCTTCACAGTCCAACTCTCACATCCATACATGACTACTGGGAAAACCATAGCCTTGACTAGATGGACCTTTGTTGGCAAAGTAATGTCTCTGCTTTTGAATATGCTATCTAGGTTGGTCATACCTTTCCTTCCAAGGAGTAAGCGTCTTTTAATTTCATGGCTGAAGTCACCATCTGCAGTGATTTTGGAGCCCCCCAAAATAAAGTCTGACACTGTTTCCACTATTTCCCCATCTATTTCCTTTGAAGTGATGGGCCCAGATGCCATGATCTTAGTTTTCTGTATACTCCTACTTTTTCTCCCACCTTCCCCTTTGGTAACCATAAGCTTGTTTCCTATGATGACTTCCTTCATACTGAAAGTGGTGGCTTGTTTTCCTAAACTTTCAAGGGTGGAGACTGTGGGTTTGCTTTATCTACTAAAATGTTCCATTGCTTAGTATGGGATGCTTGATGAATATTTGGTGAAATAAATGGGAATTCCCTGGCAGTCCACTGGTTAGGACTCTGAGCTTTGATTGCAGAGGCTGTGTGTTTATATCCCTGGTTGGGGAACTAAGATCCCACAAGCTGAGTGTTGCAAAGAACAACAACAAAAAACATCGGTGAAATACTGTTTCTTGAGGAAAAGGAACAGTAGAATAGGGGTAGGTGAACCTGGCTTTCACTTCTGCATTGGTTGAGTGACTTCTGTGGGTCCTCTCGTCTATTTCTCTCTGGTCCTCAGTTTATTCACATAAAAATCAAGAGGTTTGGCCCCAGGTAGTTAAAGTCCCTTCTTATATAAAGAGTCTCAAAATTCATATGACTTTTCAGGCCTAAAGTCTGACCCTAAATCAAGACCTGTACTGAGTTTTTAAAAACAGCCTACCTCAAAAAGAATAAATTTCCTAGAATAAAACTGCCTAAGGAGGCGAGAGACCTGTACTTGGAAAACTACTGAAGATAATATGGATGGAAAATTATACCATGTTCTTGGATTGGAAGAATTAATATTGTTAAAATGACTGTTAAAATAATTAATATTTTTAAATATTAAATTTAATATTTACTAATATTTATATAAATTTACATTTTAAATTTTATATAAATATATCAATATTCATATATTTTATATATTATATAATATACATATAATGTCGTATGTCAGATCAGATCAGTCGCTCAGTGGTGTCCGACTCTTTGCGACCCCATGAATCGCAGCACGCCAGGCCTCCCTGTCCATCACCAACTCAAGGAGTTCACTCAGACTCACGTCCATCAAGTCAGTGATGCCATCCAGCCATCTCATCCTCTGTTGTCCCCTTCTCCTCCTGCCCACAATCCCTCCCAGCATCAGAGTCTTTTCCAATGACTCAACTCTTCACATGAGATGGCCAAAGTACTGGAGTTTCAGCTTTAGCATCATTCCTTCCAAAGAAATCCCAGGGCTGATCTCCTTCAGAATGGACTGGTTGGATCTCCTTGCAATCCAAGGGACTCTCAAGAGTCTTCTCCAACACCACAGTTCAAAAGCATCAATTCTTTGGCACTCAGCCTTCTTCACAGTCCAACTCTCACATCCATACATGACCACAGGAAAAACCATAGCCTTGACTAGACGAACATTTGTTGGCAAAGTAATGTCTCTGCTTTTGAATATGCTATCTAGATTGGTCATAACTTTCCTTCCAAGGAGTAAGCATCTTTTAATTTTGTGGCTGCAGTCACCATCAGTAGTGATTTTGGAGCCCAGAAAAATAAAGTCTGACTATGTTTCCACTGTTTCCCCATCTATTTCCCATGAAGTGGTGGGACTGGATGCCATGATCTTTGTTTTCTGAATGTTGAGCTTTAAGCCAACTTTTTCACTCTCCACTTTCACTTTCATCAAGAGGCTTTTGAAATCCTCTTCACTTTCTTCCATAAGGGTGGTGTCATCTGCATATCTGAGGTTATTGATATTTTTCCCGGCAATCTTGATTCCACCTTGTGTTTCTTCCAGTCCAGCGTTTCTCATGATGTACTCTGCATATCAAATTTTATATTAATAAATTATTATTACTAAAACATTTTATTAATATTTAACAATAATTAATATTGTTAAAATACTATTGTTAAAATTACCCAAGGCAATTTATTGATTCAATACAATCCCTATCAAAATACCAATAGTATCTTTCAAAGAACTAGGAACAATTTTAAAATTTATATGGAAATACAAAAGACCCAAAAGGCCAAAACAATATTGAGAAAGAGAACAAAGGTGAGGAATTCACACTCCCCAACTTTAGACTATATTACAAAGCTATGGTAATCAAAACATTGTGGTACTGGCTCACCAGACACACAGATCAATGGAAGAGGATGGGGAATTCAGAATCATATACTTTTGGTCAATTAATCAATGACAAAAGAGGCAAGAATAGACAATGGAGAAAAGACAGTCAAAAAAAGCGGTGCTGGAAAACTGAACAGCTACCGGTAGAAGAATGATAGCTCAGCAGGTAAAGAATCCGCCTGCAATGCGGGAGACCTGGGTTTGATCCCTGGGTTGGGAAGATCCCCTAGAGAAGGGAAAGGTTTCCCACTCCAGTATTCTGGCTTGGAGAATTCCATGGACTGTATAGTCTACGGGATCGCAAAGAGTCGGACACGAATGAGTGATTTTCACTCCCACACTTAATATCACATACAAAAATAAAATGGGTTAAAGATATAAATAGACCAGAAACCATAGAACTGCCGGAGGAAAACATGGGCAGAGCACTCTTTGATATAAAAAGTAGCAGTGTTCTTCTTCAAGAACCATGACCACCTAGAACAGCTGAGTGATGACTGAGGTAGCAAGACAGTCTATGAAAAGTTCCTGATGCAGCTTCTGGCCATCAAGGGCATGCTACAGAAGTTCATGGATGCCTTCTTCCAAACCATCTTCAGCATCACTGGGGCTCAGCCCTGCTGCTGGCCATCGAGTACATGTTTGATTTCCTGGATGAGCAGGCCGATCGGCACCAGGTACATGATGCAGATATGCATCACACCTGGAAGAAAAACTCCCTGTTCCCGTGCTCCTGGTTGAACATGATCAAGAACTGACAGGTTCTATTCAACATCTACAAGAGCAGCAGCACTGACGTCTGGCTGTCAGTGGTAGCCTAGGCCTTCATGGACCCCTGCTCTACATCTGAGCACAAGCTGGGCAAGGACTTTTCCTCCCAGAAGCTGCTCTACACCAAGGACATCCTTAGCTACAAGAACTAGGTGGAGATTAACTATGCCTACATCACCAAGATGGCCTGCTATCAGCTACCAGGACACAAGTGCATATCTCATGTTGGACCTGAGTCAATTCAATAGCACGAGTGTCCTGCATGAGATCTACTCTTACATCACCAAGTACAAGGGAGAGGCCCCAACACAGCCCTGGAGAAGGATAAGCAGACCTGGTGGCAGCTGCTTTGGAGCAAGCTGGAGCGAGTAGTACACACCATACCCTTGAGTAGCTGAGTCATTGGCCTATGACCATCTGACCAGGGGGACTTGAGTGAATTTGGGGCCGGCCCTTATCTAGCAGCCAGAGCTGGGAGATCTGTAGAAGAGGCTTGGTCCGAACTGTGCCAGGTGCCCTGTGCTGGGGGCCGTGTGTCCAGTCCCTGTCTGCTTGGCACTAACCTTCCCCTTGGAGCCTACCAAGGTGCCAGTTCTTAATTGGTGTGGATGAGACAATGCCTGAAGCACCCTTCATGCCCAGAATTGCTTGCCATGGAGTTGGGGAATCCAGGTATGATCAGGATCCTTCTTGGGACAATAAGGTGACTGTTAAGGCCCTGGAGGTGAGGCTGGACCCTCTGGAAGGGAGAGACCAGTTTGCCAAGGACAGGACTATGCCCAGGGGCTGGGAGGGTTCAGCTGTGCCTGGCTTCCTAGCAGTGTCTGAGGACGGGGGTCTGGCTGATGGCCCACGTTGGGAGAGTGAATGCCCAGGGTTCAGTCATGAGGAGCTAAAGTCTGTCTAGGCCATCACCACACACCTGCTATGTTTCAGCACTCCTATGCTCACTACTACACACCCACAACCACCATCCTCTTGATTCACCACATGCTGTCCATGGCTGAGGTTGGAGTGACACATCGACCTCACCCAGAGAGAGGCCCTGGGTCCATCCTATGGAGGGGTTGCAGGATGGTTCCACCCAGGGCCCAAGTGACTTCCTGTTCTGTCTTCAGGGCTGTGCCTCTGGGAGCTTTTGGGGCCTAGGGCTCCTGGTCATGAGTGTAAGTTTATCTCATTTATTCTCCCTCACCATGCCCACCATCCCCCACACCCTGCCTCAGGCTGAGCTCTCAGCTGTAGAGGTCCAGGAGTAGTCATGACCACACTCCTCCCCACTCCCTGACCTGCCACCAACCTTTCAGAGGCTTCAGTCTGGCTCCCCAACAGCATGCTGGCCCCTTGCAGCAAGGGAACATCTGGGGGCCATTGTTCATTTTTTAGGGGAACAATGGACTCCTGCTTGCTTTGTTCAGGCACCTGGCAGTGTTGAGGTCTCAGGTCACACCCAATGGCCTGGTTGGCATCAGGATGCAGTGACCAGAGGGTATGGAGGTTGGGTTTTACCATGTTGCAGTCAGCCAGCAAGAGAATACATGTTGAATTACAAAACCTGTACATTAAAAAAAAAAAAAAAAGTAGCTATGTTTTCTGGCATCTGCTCCTTTTAAAGCAAGAGAAATAAAAACAAAAGTAAATGGGAACTAATTAAACTTAAAAGCTTTTGCACAACAAAGGAAACCATCACAAAACAAAAAGGCAACATAATGAAAGGTAGAAATTACTTGCAAATGATATGACTAATAAAAGGCTAATATCTCAAATATACAAATAGTTCATACAACTCAATGTTAAAAAAACAACCATGTTACAAGATGGACAGAAGACATGAGTAGACATTTTTCCAAAGGGGTCATGCAGATGGCCAACAGGCACATGTTTGACACTGCTTCTCTTCAGGGAAATGCAAATCAAAATGTCAAAACCATAATGAGGTATCACCTCACAGCTGTCAGAATGGCTTTCATAAAAAAGAACACAAAACCAATTGTTGGCAAGGAAATGGAGAAAAGAGAACCCTTGTACACTGTTGGTGGGAATTTAATTTAGTGCAGCCTTAGTGGAAAACAGTATGGAGGTTCATAAGAAAACTAAAAATGGGACTATGACTCAACAATTCCACTCCTGGTTATATATCCCCCCCCGCCCCCCGCCAAAAGCAATAATTCAAAAAGATACATGCACCCCAATACTCACAGAAGCCATATTTACAGTTGTCAAGATAGGAAAGCAACCTAATTGTCCATAAACATGAATGGATAAAGAAGTTACAGTGTGTATACATACATGCACAATGTTGCCATTTGCAACAGCTTGGGTGGGTCTGTAGGGTATTATGCTTAGTGAAATAAGTCAGAGAAAGACAAATCCTGCATTACTCAAATCACTTATATGTGGAATCTAAAAGATAAAACAGACTAGTCAGTATAATTGATGAGGAAATAGACTCACAAATATAGAGAACAAGCTAGTGATTACCAGTGGGAGAGGGAATGGGGGAAAGGAAACAATGGTAGGGGGTTAAAAGGTATTAACCACTAGGTATAAAATAAGCTACAAGGATATACTGTACAACACATATTGTACAACAGCCAAGCTTTATAATAGCTGTAAATGGAGCATAGCCGTTAAAAATTGTGAATCACTACATTATACACCTGTAACTTCTTTTTTTGTTTTTTTTGTAACTTCTATAATATTGTACATCCACTGTACTTCAATTAAAAAGTAAAAGCAGCCTGCTGCTGCTGCTAAGTCGCTTCAGTCGTGTCCGACTCTGTGCGACCCCTAGATGGCAGCCCATCAGGCTCCACCATCCCTGGGATTCTCCAGGCAAGAACACTGGAATGGGTTGCCATTTCCTTCACCAATGCATGAAAGTGAAAAGTGAAAGTGAAGCCGCTCAGTCGTGTCCGACTCTTAGCGACCCCATGGACTGCAGCCTACCAAGCTCCTCTGTCCATGGGATTTTCCAGGCAAGAGTACTGGAGTGGGGTGCCATTGCCTTCAGAGAGCAAATTCTATTCCAGCTCACTAAAATCTCCCGGTAATCTATTTAGTGACTGGATTAAATCCAGCAAAAAGACTGGCAGACTAGAGAAGTTTAAAGAGACACAGATGTACAGAACAGTCTTTTGGATTCTGTGGGAGAGGGAGAAGGTGGGATGATTTGGGAGAATGGCATTGAAACATGTATAATATCATATAAGAAATGAATTGCCAGTCCAGGTTTGATGCAGGATACAAGATGCTTGGGGCTGATGCACTGGGATGACCCAGAGGGGTGGTATGGGGAGGGAGGCGGGATGGGGGTTCAGGATGGGGAACATGTGTACATCCGTGGTGGATTCATGTTGATGTATGGCAAAACCAATACAATATTGGCTTGGGATAGAAGGAAGGGTGTGGCTATCTTGGGAAGTCTCTTTTGGGCAGTTTTTAGAGTTTCAACTTTGGTCTTAGAAAACGCCTGAATGCTTTAAGAAGGGGAAGATAATTGATGGGATTATTTAAATACTGGAGAAGATTTAAAAAATAGCTATCCTCTGATGTGGGTTCTTCCTCATAGTTGGCAATTGCAGACAGCTGGAGAGCATTGGCCTCCTGGGCTTTGCTTTCATGACCCCTTGGTTTCCAGTGGCACCTCAGCACTTCCAAATGGTCATGTTTGAGTCCCTCATCCATTTGCTTTCCAAGATGTGCTATCCCCAGTCATGTCTCGGTAGAATCCCCTAATTGGACAGTGAATTCTGTCCCTCTATTGCTCCATGCATTTTTTCCTTGCCCAAATCAATTCTTCCACTCAGTCATCTCCAGATCATACAAACATGCTGTTATTTTATCATCTGTCTCTTAACCCTACTTCCAAACTCTCCCTTCATTTTATTTTTTGTTACAAAATTCCTTGAAAGAGTTCTCTGACTTCAATTTTTAATTCTCTTTTGATTTTCCCTTTCCTTGTAAACCCTTTTCTTGAGATGTAACATAGATTGGGAAAGTGAACAGTCATTCAACTATTCTTTACTGAAGCTGCTTTTATTAAGGTCATTAATGATCTGCAGGTTGCTCTGTCCTACAGGCAAATCTCATTCCTTGCCTTTGTGGCGTTTGATTCATGATCATTGCCTCTTTGTTAATGCATTTGTTTCACTTGGCTGCAGTAGGATCCCATTTACTTTTACCTTTCCTCCTGCTTCATTGGCTTGTTTCTATGTGTGTGATGGTGCCTCTTCCACCTCCTACATTTGCACAAGGCCCCAGGGCCTAGTCTATAAACCAAGGACATTCCCTGAGCATCAACTCTAGTTCATGGCTTTAAAATCCCATTTGTATGCTGATGTCTCTGAAATAAGTATTTTCAGTGCAGATCCCCTCTCCTGAAAAATTTTCACTTGGGTGTCTGAGAAATCTGAAACTCAATGTGTCTGAAGTCCACAATATTTCCTCCGAAACTGTTACACACAGCTACCCCTTTCTCAGTTGGTGGCATCTCCACCTTTATGGTCCAACTCTCACAGGACTACTGGAAAAACCACAGCTTTGACTCTATGGACCTATGGTAGCAAAGGGATGTCTCTGCTTTTTAATACACTGTCTAGGTTGGTCATAGCTTTTCTTCCAAAGAGCAAGTGTCTTTTAATTTCATGGCTGCAGTCACCGTCCACAATGATTTTGGTACTCAAGAAAAGAAAATCTATCACTGCTTCCACTTTGCCCCCTTCTATTTGCCATAAAGTGACGGGACTGGATGCCATGATCTTCGGTTCAGTCTCTCAGTTGTGTCTGACTCCTTGAAACCCCATGGACTGCAGCACACCAGGCTTCCCTGTCCATCACCAATTCCCAAAGCTTGCTCAAATGCATGTCCATCAAGTCTGTGATACCATCCAACCATCTCATCCTCTGTTGTCCCCTTCTCCTCCAGTCCTCAATCTTTCCTATCATCAGTCTTTTCTATTGAGTCAGTTCTTTACATCAGGTGGCCAAAGTATTGGAGATTTAGCTTCAGCATGAGTCCCTCGATTGAATATTCAGGACTGAATATTCATTTCTTTAGGATGGACTGGTTGGATCTCCTTGAAGTTCAAGGGACTCTCAAGTGTCTTCTCCAACACTACATTTAAAAAGCATCAATTCTTCTGCACTCAACTTTCTTTATGGCCCAACTGTCACATCCATACATTACTACTGGAAAAACCATAGCTTTGACTAGTTGGTCCTTTGTTGGCAAAGTAATGTCTCTGTTTTTTAATATGCTGTCTAGGTTGGTTATAGCTTTTCTTCCAAGGAACCAGTGTCTTATAATTTCATGGCTGCAGTCACCATCTGCAGTGATTTTGGAGCCTAAGAAAATAAAGTCTGTCACTGTTTCCATTGTTTCCCCCAACTATTTGCCATGAAGTGATTGGACTGGATGCCATGATCTTCATTTTTTGAACATTCAGTTTTAAGCCAGCTTTTTCACTCTCCCCTTTCACTTTCATCAAGAGGCTCTTTAGTTTCTCTTTGCTTTCTGCCATAAGGGTGGTGGTGTCTGCATATCTGAGGTTATTGATATTTCTCCCAGCAATCTGGATTCCAGCTTGTGCTTCATCCAGACCAGCATTTCACATGATGTACTCTGCATGTAAGTTAAATAAGCAGGGTGACAATATACAGCCTTGATGTACTCCTTTCCCAATTTTGACAATCTTAGTTTTTTCATGTTGAGTTTTTATTAATAGTATTTTAAGTTTGCCAATCTATGGGATGCTAATGTAAAAGACAGTATGTAATTGCTTGCTTCTCAGTTTTCACTAGAGATTAAGATTTTTGAAAGTTGATAATTCAGGACTTCTCTGGTAGTTCAGTGATTAAGACTCTGAGGTTTCAATGCAGGGGCCTGGGTTTGATCCCTGGTCAGGAAACTAGACCCCATGTGCCCCAACTAAGAGTTTACATGCTGTGACTAAAGATCCTGCATGCCCCAATGAAGACACAATGCTGTCAAATAAATAAATATTTTTTAAAAATTGATAATTCTAAGTAGTTAGACTATAAAGTTAATATGGAAAATATATTTGTATGCAAGTAAGAAGAAGATATAAGAAATAAAAATGCATTTTTTAAGGAAAAAGAAAATAATTTTGTTCTGATGCTAGTTATTTCTAAATATGAAAGAAGAGACAGATTATTATAAGTATAGAAAACTGTAGGTTTGAGAGGAAAAAGAATCTTTAGAAAGGATTTTATGTTTGGGCAGAACTAAGGTTAGAATTAATTTAATTGAGCAAATGAATTCCAATATTTTACCTTTTATAAAGGTAAAATGGTACAAAACCTGAATTTGGTTTCTCTCTATTAAGAGGGGAGAGTTTTCTTAAGAATATTGTCAACTTTTTGTAACAGATTGTTAATTTTTTTTGTATTTTAAGTAATTTTTTATAACTTTCTGTATTTGCCTTTGAAATACTTTATTGTTTCTTGGTTAAGTCAATAAGTATTGTTTCACAGTGACCTGTAATGCCACCTGACCAAGTGTTTTTTTAAAGCCTTTTGATATTTTTGGCAAACTTGCCAGAGATCAAATTCTACTTGAAGTTCATTTGACCTTTAGCTTACTTTGAGATTTTCCAAAAGGTCCTGAAACACCTAAGGGAATCATTTTCTCTCTTTATCAAAGATAAAAATATTAAACTAACTAGGCTTATGTTAAACTGCATGGGAAACATTTCAAAGGGATGGTGATAAACATCCTTAGGCTATATCGTTTTAGATACTCTAGAAATTATTGGAATTCCTAAGAATCTGGTATGTCATAGTAAAATGTTATCAGTCTTAATTCTGATTATCTTAAAATGTTCTGTCACAGCAGTAAAGAAGTTTCTTTGTCAATTGCATCACAATCGGATCTTTAATCATGTCTTTAATAATCTTTGTTGTTCACAGACAGTTATTGTTTGATCCTGATGCCTTTGCAAAAATGCTTCATTATCAAGAAGTTTCACAGAAAGGATTTTTGACAAGTGCAGGTTTTTAAAAGCTTTATAAAACTGTTATAAAAGATCAAAGATTAGTTACATAGGAATGAGTGAACTGATGAACATGGTTATAGATTTTATGGTTTTTCTGGTTTGAAATATTACTGCTTTTTAATCTGTTTTCCAGATATAAGGAAACCTTTCCCCTTAAACTAATTATGACTTACAGCAATTTGGATAGTGCTACAATTGTAAGCAAAATTGAAACATGTATCTTTTCTTTCTACCTGATCCCTCCAATATTGTAAACCCTTAGGTTGCTAGCAGACTTATCAAGTAAATAAGAAAGTCCACATCTTGACAGTTGTGGGAATCTGAAGACACTTTGGAACACTGAGAAGAGAGAAATTAATCCAGATCTTTAGGTATCACAGGTGGGATCTGATGGCATGCCCTTGGGATGACTTTTCTCACTTTGAGAAAGAAGCCTTTTAAAAATTCAATCTGAGATTCTTTATAAAAAGGTCTACCTAAACCAATATTTTAAAGGATTGTATGTTCAATTACACTTATATAAGTAATCAGGCCAAGTTTACTGAAAGCAGACTTATTTTTGCAAACAAATTACTCTTAATTTGATAGAAGTCAGCATAATTTTAGAGAGAAAAATTATATATATGGATATTAAATTCTAGTATTGTTAATTTAGGTCTGTATTTACTGCCTAAGACTCACTTCTGAGATAGACCCCTGTTGTTAGGTTACATTATTGTAGAGTTTAATTGAATTACTAAAAGGACACTCTAAGTTTGTCTGTGAAGCTTATTTCTGTATATTCGATGCCCCATGACCTATAACCAGAAGATTATGCATTTTGGAAAGACATCATTTAAAGAACTGTCTCCAACCTACATCAAAGGGCACTTGTCAGATAATCTTGATTAGCTCATGCACAGAACAAACAAAAGAAATTGACTTTCGGATTTGTATTTTCCACTTAGAAAGAATTCTTGCACTGGAGCCCTTAGCCTCACCTTAAAACAAAGTTCAAACAGAGGAGAAACTACACTCCCACCAAGACAAAGAGAAGACAACATCAGAAGTGGACAGCTATCCCTAGATTCTCGATGTGACCTGTATGATTAGTTATACTACTTTCAGTATAATAGTTACATTAGATAATAATGTCATATTATATAATTATAATTATAGAAATATGGATATAATTATAATTATTTTTGATAATTTCTTGGACTTTTTCATAAATCCAAGTTTTTCTGTCATGGTGTAAATCTTACACAGAATTTAAAAATTAATCCAATTGTTAGGCATATGATTAGTTACCTACATCTAGTACTTCTGGGTTACCTTGGTGGATTTCTCCTCTCCACGGGTCTAATTGGATGACCCTTAGGAAATTTATTCCAGAAGAGAGCTATAGTTCTGTTTGAGCAACTATTGATATTATTAGTCTTGACTCCCTCACTTGGCCAATTAATGGTGCTTTCTCTGCCCATGGCTACAGCATGAATTTTCTTTTAAAGTTACTCAAGCTCGATGATAACAAACAAAATTTCAGTCAGCAAATCTAACTTCCTGATTATTAGGAGGGAGCCTCCTTCAGTTACAGGGTGGATTTATATGACTCCCACCAGATTATTTGAATCATTTAAGTTTAAAAGCTCCCTTACATTGGGAACAGTTAAGCTAAGGATTATCAGCCTAATAACACTAGAGAATTAGGCTGGATTCCTTTGTGAACAATACAAGTATTTCATTACCTTTGAGATAGTGATTTGTACAGGACAGATTGAGTCAGATGAGCTGGTAATATACTGGATCACATCTAATTAAAACTCTTGGCCTAAATATTTACTTATGACCCTATTAATGCTACTAGCTATGTTACTTGCATTTGACCTATTTTACAAGATTGTGATTTCTGGCATTACTAAGTGTGTGACTAAGCCTCTGATAAAAATGATGACTAAGCAACTTGCACATATATATTTATTTAAGAGCTGTACATGTATATATTTATTTATGAACTCAAGATTGTAATAGTGTAGCTCTACATATGGGAAGAAATAGCACAGAGTATTTTGCTTGGGTCAAAACAGATTTGAAAGACATGTGGTCCAAGACTTTTGGCTACTATTAGCAGTGCCTAGGATGTGGAAAAACAGACTGGTTCTAAATAGGAAAAGGAGTACATCAAGGCTGTATATTGTCACCCTGCTAATTGAACTTATATGCAGAGTACATCATGAGAAACGATGGGCTGGAAGAACCACAAGCTGGAATCAAGATTGTGGGGAGAAATATCAATAATCTCAGATATGCAGATGACACCACCCTTATGACAGAAGGTGAAGAGGAACTAAAAAGCCTCTGGATGAAAGTGAAAAAGGAAAGGGAAAAGTTGGTTTAAAGCTCAACATTCAGAAAACTAAGATCATGACATCTGGTCCCATTACTTCATGGCAAATAGATGGGGCAACAGTGGAAACAGTGGCTGACCTTATTTTGGGGAGCTCCAAAATCAATGCAGGTGGTGATTGCAGCCATGAAATTAAAAGACGCTTACTCCTTGGAAGGAAAGTTATGACCAATCTAGATAGCATATTGAAAAGCCAAGACATTACTTTGCCAACAAAGGTCTTTCTAGTCAAGGCTATGGTTTTTCCAGTAGTCATGTAAGAATGTGAGAGTTGGTCTGTGAAGAATGCTGAGCGCCGAAGAATTGATGCTTTTGAACTGTGGTGTTGGAGAAGATTCTTGAGAATCCCTTGGACTGCAAGGAGATCCAACCAGTCCGTTCTGAAGGAGATCAGTCCTGGGTGTTCTTTGGAAGCAATAATGCTAAAGCTGAAACTCCAGTACTTTGGCCACCTCATGCGAAGAGTTGACTCATTGGCAAAGACTCTGATGCTGGGAGGGATTGGGGACAGGAGGAGAAGGGGATGACAGAGGATGAGATGGCTGAATGGCATCACTGACTCGATGGATGTGAGTCTGAGTGAACTCCGGGAGTTGGTGATGGACAGGGAGGCCTGGCGTGCTACAATTCATGGGGTTGCAAAGAATCGGACATGACTGAGTGACTGAACTGAGCAGAGTCCAGTAAGAACACACTGAAGATTATCAAAATACTGGCCCGACTGAGAAAAAGGTATTCTCTACATTATGGGATCGGAGAAGGCGACGGCACCCCCCACTCCAGTACTCTTGCCTGGAAAATCCCATGGACAGAGGAGCTTGGTAGGCTGCAGTCCATGGGGTCGCTAACAGTCGGACACGACTGAGCGACTACCCCTTCACTTTTCACTTTCATGCATTGGAGAAGGAAATGGCAACCCACTCCAGTGTTCCTGCCTGGAGAATTCCAGGGACAGGTAGCCTGGTAGGCTGCCATCTATGGGGTCGCACAGAGTTGCACATGACTGAAGTGACTTAGCAGTACACTATGGGATAAAGTGGCCATGAACTGCCTCCTAAATCATGACTGAATTTACAACCATTAGGGGGCACTGCCAGCTAAGGAGTGTCCCTAGCCATCTTGTTCTGTAAGAATTAAGTCACTAGCCATTGTAGTCACTGATACTCAATATACCCTGAAAGGAATTCAGTGCAGTGATCCAAATGAAGCACTCTGTGCTCTGGGAAAACTGGTAAAACAAGCCTTCAGATAGATGTTTACAGGAGAAAATTTTATGAATCCAAGTTTCATCTTCTTGTACTTAGAAAAACGCTAAAGGCATTAATTGAGCTATTTGTTTCTTGTACCTAGTGGCAACCTCTACTGAGACATTTGATTGTACTTCTCCAAAATCACATATAAGCTTATCTCTCCAACCCTCTTGGGTGTGGTTCATCAGAGCTATCTGAGAGGCAGTCTCCTGAGCCATAAGTAAAACTCACAACTCTCAGTTCTTAGTTCAGTGGACATTTGATAATTTGACTAAGGCTGGGGACTAGCCGTTCTGACCACAAAGGAAGAAGTACCCTCTTCTCACCAGAAAGCCAGGTGACTCCTCTTCAAGGCTAAGGATAAGTGTGCCTTTGCCATGGGAAGTCTGGCCTTTGCTCTGGCTTTCCCTGCTAAGCCTTCCTCTTATTTCCTCTGTGTTTGCTCCCTCATCTCCTCTGTCAGCACCTAGAGTTAGTTTGGACTCTAGGTGTAGGAAAGGAGCTAGGTAAGTAGGCACTGTTTCAGAGGACAGCTTTGCCTGTCTGTTGGAAGGGGCAGAGCTCTCAGTCACCTGGAGCAGACAGAGAGCTGAAGCATTTGCAAGTGTGCTCCTGCTTCCTGCAGGCAGGCTTATGTGATTCACCCTGTAAGGGTGAAAGGAGAAGTTGAAATCTGAGAATTAAGACTTGTTCTGATACCATCTGATTGAGGACCACACCAAGCAGTCTGCTTTCTCTTTCCTTCAGGCCAATAGCATCATGCATCCTTGGGTAGCCATCCTGGGCCTCCTACTCCTGCCAGGTAAGTGAATAGGTGGATTGTGCTTTGGAACCCCAAGGATGTAGGGGGTGTGTGGGCATGGTAGAGGGGGGCTTTGTCAAAGGTAATGGGATCAACTAGTGAGCAAAGAACCAAGCTGAAAACTTAAGCCAAAGGAATTGCTTAAATTCTAAGAATTAAAAAATCTATGGGTAGGTTTATAAGGCATGCTGCAGTACAGTACAGCTTATGCTGCCTTTTGTGTTTAAATTAAAAAAAAAATAGTAGGTAGATGGTTGTGTATGCATGAACTACTCAAGTATATGTAAGAAAGAGTAACCGTGGACGAGGGTGGGAGGAAGCAATGGGGATGAGTAGGAAGGAGATAAGTCCTTTATTGTACCATTTTGTGCTTTTTGATTTTTTTAACCATGTGTAACTGTTTCTTTTAAGAAGAAAATATTATAACTTCCCTGGTTTTCCAATGGTAAAAACTTTGTGTTTCCAATGCAGGAAGCATGAGTTCTATCGCTGGTTGGGGAACTAAGATACCACATGTGGTGCCATGTGGCCAAAATTTTTGTTTTAATCAATAAACAAAAAATTTAATGTTTAATAGACAAAATTATTTAATTTATCTCATATTTTAACATTCTATGAGATAAGGGAAATTTTTAGGAATAGACATAATCCTAAATTAAAAAAAAACAAAACTCTCGAAGTAGGGATATGAGGAAAAGTACAGTTTTAAATTATATTCTGTAACAAATTTATATAATCAGCATAAATTACCTTTATAATTCAAAAATGATATTAAGCAAAATTAAATATAATCAGAATTTTGGTAATAAAAACTAGACTTGTTTTATATAACAATGAGTGTTTTATTCCCAGAGCATTTCCCAGACTTACAGGCCAGTTCTAACTATGACTGGTTTTTGAATCAAAAATTTTTGATTTTTTTAAGGACCACTCAGACTTCATTTGGCAATACAGTTTTTTAAACCACTGCTGCAGGAGACAGTTTTCCTGCATGTTTGTTTTTAAGAGGTAAAGTTTAACATTTGATTGAATATTGTCCAATTTTTTGGTTTCACCTGGCCAACTGGACAGTGCTCCATTGCAGGACAGTCATCAACTCACAAGAAGGGATCCCTGCTTGAAGTTTTTTAATCGATCCTAAATCCCATGATGGGCTTCCCAGGTGGCTCAGTGGTAAAGAATCCACCTACCAATGCAGGAGACATGGGTTTGATCCCAGAGTCGGGAAGATCCCCTGGAGAAGGAAATGGCAACCCACTCCAGAATTCTTGCCTGTGAAATTCCATGAACAGAGGAGTCTGGTGGGCTACAGTCCATGGGGTGGCAAAGAGTCCAATACAACTAAGCAACTAAACAAAAACAACAAAGCCCATTATAAGTCTCAGTTCCTTCTGAGAGTACTATAAACCCTTTTTTCTAAAAACTGATTTCTAAAGACTTTACTAGACTTCTGCCTTCTAGCCAATGATGCTGAAAGTAGGGTATTAGCTGTTTTTTCTTTAACTTAGAGAAGATTTGTGAGGTGAAATTTTTTGTATCGTCATTTTAAAAATTGCAATAAAATTGAAAATCAAAATTTTAAATGCAACTCTGTTTTAAAATCAGATTTCAACAGAGACAGTGACTGAATCTAGGGGAGAGGAAAAGCCACCTGTGTGTATTAACATTTAGTAAGCAGATACTTGTCAAACACAGGATAAAATGCACACACATTGATGGATTACTGGAGTGTCACTTGTTTCAAACCTTTTGGAGAGGAATTTGAATCATATTCACCAAAAGACTGAACATATTTCTGCCCTTGATCCTTGTCACGTGAGTGTATGTTCCTCGGTTCTTTGTCTCGTCACAACAAAGATTTGGAGCAACGGACATTAAAGCCCTCGGCGTGTCACAGTTCTCAGGTCTTGGACAAACCGTGCTACAGCTCTTAGGCAAATCAGTGTTACACCTCTATTTTATTTAGAAGATAGCAAGAGAGAGAGAGAGTGAGAGAGAGAGAGAAAGAAAAGAGCTCATGCATGCGGGAGAGAGTCCTTGAGAAAGTGCTTTGGCTCCTCCTTTTATATGTTTTTCCTCCACCTGGGCCTGCCCTATGCAAATTGGGCTTAGCCAGGAGTGCTGTTTGTTCTGTCTGAAGTCTTCACTCTGGTCCTCAGACCTTCCTTTGACCTTCCTTGTCTTTTAACCACTGCCATTTTGGACTCCTTTTCCCTATTCTACCTACCTAACATTCCCCCCTCAAGACATGGGAGGCCCAATTCTTTGGGAATAGGGGTGTCGAGGTCTTTCTGGCTACTTCCTGCTGAACTGGGACAGTGAGGGGTATTGCACCTCCCCCTCTTGCTAGTCTCAAGCCTCAGAGTCCTTATAGCGGTGTCCAAGGGTGTGTGATATTTTCCATGGTCGGCTGTAGTTTTATAGCTTTGTTGAACTGGCACTGCATGTTGTAGCTCGTTGACTTCGGCAGAGACAAAACAGGTTAGCCAATTGACAGTACATGGAATAATCATAAGCATCATGAATATAGCATAACAAGGACTAGTAGGGACATTAGTAAATTTTAAATTCACATGTCCAGGATGGCTCAAGTCCCTCCTTGTTCAGGGATCAGAAGATATATCTCCTGTCTGTTTTGGAGTACAGTCTCTGTCAAGCTGTGTTGGCTCTTTAGAGTTATCCTGAGAAATTTTATCCCCAGAAACCAGATTTTGGGGGTTTTCATTAGAATGACACTCATTTATAGTTCTGAATAGGTATCTGAGATGTCCCAGGGGCTCACAGGTGTATTGAGTGTCCTCTTCTGTTTTCTTCCATGGCTTGACTCGTGAGTAGTGAATTCAGGAGTCATGTCCTGGTACCTTGACTGCTGTGGGGGTAGAAAGTATTACAGGGTAGGGGCCCTTTCATGTGGGCTGGAGTTGAGCCTTTGGGGACCCATCTTTCCAGACTTTAATTAGGACTTGAGTCCCTGGAGCATATAGTGGTGACTCTTTAGAATCTTTTGGGTCCTGGTTCATACCCCACAAGCGTATATCCTGTTGGACTTGCCCACTGGCCATGGTATAAGACTGGAGGGTCTGAACCTCTGGATCTAGGAAGAGGTCATTGACATAAACAAAAGGTCTCCCATATAGCATCTCATAAGGACTAAGACCAACCTGTTCCTTAGGGGCAATGCAGGTGTGGAGGAGAGCTATTGGTAAAGCCTCCTTCCATCCCAGGGAGGTCTCCTGGGTTATCTTTTTTATCACTGATTTTAAGAATTGATTGGCTCTTTCTACTTTTCCTGAAGATTGAGGCCTCCAGGCACAATAAGTAATGCCCAATGCTTTCGAGACCGCTTGGGTAACCTTAGAAGTAAATGATGTCCCATTGTCACTTTGTAATGACCTGGACAGACCAAATCTTGAAATGATTTCATGGATCAGTTTTTTTTACCACCTCCTCAGCCTTCTCAGTTCGGGTGGGAAAGCCTTCAATCCATCCTGTGAATGTATCTATCATAACTAATAGGTATTCATACCCTTGAGAAACTGGCTTCTGAGTGAAGTCCATCTGCCAGTCCTCTCCTGGGTAGTCCCCATGTCGTTGGATGGCTGGGCCAGCTGGGGTCTTCGAGCTCCTTGGGGGTTGTTTAATTGGCAAGTGGGACAAGAGGAGACCACCTGTCTTATAGTTGTTTGGAAGCCTGTTCCTCTGAAGGACCTTTCTAGTAATCTGTGGAGGGCCTTTTCTCCTAAATGAGTAGTTGCATGTAGGGAGTTAACTAACTTCCATTGGAGGTTCCAGGCAGAAAAAGGAGTCCCTCCTTTTGGAACCACCCCATATGATCTTCTTGGAAGCCCTTGCTCTTAGCTTTAAGAGTCTCACCTTCAGTACATGAAGGAGTTTCTGGCAAATTAGTCTGTGGAACTAAGGTGGCAATCCCTATTAGGTCATGGTTCTGTAATGCTGCTCTCCTAGCTGCCTGATCAGCTGCTGGGTTCCCTCGTGCCACTTCCGTGTTCCCTTTTTGGTGTCCTTTACAGTGGGAGACTGAAACCTCAGTGGGCAGGTGGACTGCCTCCAAGAGTCGAAGAATCTGATCACCATATTTGATTGGGGACCCTCGGGTGGTCAAGTGGCCCCTTTCTTTCCAAACAGCCGTATGTGCATGTAGCACCAGAAAGGCAAACTTGGAGTCAGTGTAAATGGCTATTCTTTTTCCTTTTCCCAGCTCTAAAACTTGAGTCAGGACTATGAGCTCAGCTAATTGGGCTGAAGTACCTGGTGGCAGAGGCTTAGCCTCTATGGTCTCAAAATTGGAGACTACTGCATATTTGGCTCTTCTTTTTCCATCCAAGACAAAGCTGCTTCCATCAGTGTACCAGATTTCCTCAGGATTGGTCAGAGGATCTTCTGACAATCCCTCTCAGGGTTTTGTCCAGTGTTCCAAGGTTTCTAGACAAGAGTGAAAGGGGAGAGAGCCCTCGGGGGTAGGGAGGAGGGTGGCTGGGTTAAGAACCTCACAAGGGGATATAGTGAGGCCTGGATTTTCCACCAGCATTACTTGATATCTGAGGATTCTTTGATCAGACATCCATAAATGGCCTCTCCCATTTAGGAGTTGTTTTACTTGGTGGCTGATAAAAATAGTTTGCCCACAAAGGAGAGTTTTAAAGCATCTTCTATCATGATTGCAATAGCTGCAAGATTTCGAAGGCAGCGGGGCCAACCTCAGGTAGTTGGATCGAGCCTCTTGGATAAGTAAGCTGCAGGTTGGGGCTCAGATTCCAACCTTTGAGTTAACACCCCCAAGGATATTCCCTCTCTTTCATGGACATAAAGTTGGATGCTTTTTCTGGGTCTGGCAACCTCAAGGCAGGTGCCTGAGCTAAGGCCTGTTTTAGTGTAGCCTCTGCCTTCTTTTGAGGAGTTCCCCACATCAGTGGGATTGAATCATCTCATCCCTTTAAGCTTTCATATAAGGGCTGGGCAATTAGACCATAATTGGGTATCCAGATTCTACAATAACCAGTTAGCCCCAGGAAAGCTCGCAATTGTTTTCGAGTTATGGGGGAGGGCAACTGGAGCATTCCTTGTACCCGATCAGAGGACAGCCTCCTGGACCCGTGTGTAATCTGAACTTCCAGGTAAGTGACCTTTGTCTCGACCATCTGTGCCTTAGCACGGGAAACTTTATATCCCCTTTCTGCCAAGAAGTTTAGAACCTGAATTGCATGTTGTTGGGCACTTTTCTCATCTGGAGAACAAATTAGTAGATCATCTATGTATTGTAATATTTTCCCATTAGGTCCCAGGTCCAGATCTAGGAGATCCTGGCTAAGGGCCTGTCCAAACAGGTGGGGGTTATCTCTGAACCCCTGAGGTAATACTTTCCAAGTCATCTGTTGGTGTTTTTCTCCTGGGGCCTCCCACTCAAAGGCAAAAAGATATTGGGATTCTTTAGCCAGTGGTATGCAAAAAAAATGCATCTTTGAGATCCAAGACTGTAAACCACTTGGCACTGGGTGGGATTTCTCCCAAGATTACATAGGGATTGGGTACTGTGGGATGGAGGGGGACTACAGCTTCATTTATGATCCAGAGACCTTGAACCAGTCACCAGGTTCCGTCTTTTTTCTTTACTGAGAGGACTGGGGTGTTACATGGCGAACTGGTGGGGACCAATAGCCCACAAGCAAGGAATTTATTTATTAAAGGCTGTAGTCCCTCCTGAGCCTCTCTTTTGAGAGGATATTGTTTCCAGTTAGGAAACCGAGTGGGATCTTGGAGGACAATGATGACCGGTTCAGCTTGGTGGGCTCGTCCAGGAATCCCCTGGTCCCACACCTGGGGGTTAATCTTGTCTTCCCATAGTTTTTGGTCCCTCTCTATTGAAGGTGTAATGGGTTCTTCAGCAGTAACCAGGAGCTGTAGAGCTCTAGGGGCTGAAAAACTTCCCATCACAAGGGTGGTCCCCAGTTTAGTGAGTATATCTCTTCCCAATAAGGGAGTAGAACACTCAGGGACCACCAGAAACTGGTGGGAAAATATGTGTCAACCAAGAAATTCTCGGACCTACCTGCCACATCCAGTTGCACCCTTGGCTCCAGCCCCATGATGGTTATCTGTGACAGGCTGGCTGGAGCGGGCTGCTTCAGTCCTCTTGAACCATCGTGAGGGTAGGCTTGTTGCTTGGTTTGAGGCTCTTGGGTCCCCAGGTCAGAGTGCTGCCCAATGTCCCAGTTGATGGCATTTGTGGCAAGCCATTCTAGGAGACTTGTCACGGTTTGGACACTCTTTGGCCCAATGCCCCGCCTGTCTACAGATCAGGCATCTGTCTCGTGCCTTGTCCCTCAAGGACTCGGGGTTTGCCATAGGGCTTCTCTGGAGGGCGGCCAGCATCTGGGCATGGCTTGTCTCTTTCTTTCTCTCCTTCTCCTGGGCCTTGGCCTCCTTCTCCTGTTCTCTGTTATAAAAGGTATTGGTGGCCGTCTGGACCATCTCATCTAAAGAGGCAGCAGGGTCCTGCTGTTGTAGCTGCTGTAACTTAATTCTGATATCTGATGAACATTAGGACAGGAATTTGTCCTTTAAAATCACCCGTCCCTCGTAAGAGTCTAAGTTCAGGTTGGTAAACTTTTGGAATGCCTCTTTTAGCCTTTCCAGAAAGACAATGGGGTTCTCATTGGGCTCCTGAGTTATTGCTGAGACTGGGCACAGTCCCACAAGTAATAGGCTTCTTTATGTTTCCATGGGTGGACTTCCTTAGGGGTGAGTTTTTCTGAAGCTTTTCCTACCCAGAACTGTTGCAACCTGAGAGCCAGGCGTCCCCGGGTCAGGGTGCAGATCCCCAGGCAGGCTGAGGCGTGACAGCCTCCTAGAGATCGGATCCCAGGGCAGGTCGAGGGGTGATGACCTCCTGGGACCCCTGGGACTAGAGGATCCCCAAACAGGTTGAGGCATGACAACCTTTCGAAGACCAATCCCTAGGCAGGTCAAGGTGTGATGACCTCCTGGGATACCCCAGACTGGAGTTTGGGCATCCCCAAGATCTCCAGTGTGACCAGTATTGGGTAGGATTAGGGGGTTGAATATTACAGAGTATTTCCCTCCTAAGGCCAGCTATTTTCTGGTTGTCTCTCCAGAAGATTGTAGAGGCAACCTTGTGGGTCTGGATGGGGCTCAGGAAAAGAGCATGAAACAGGAGGGAAGGGGGCAGAGCACAACCTTTGAAAGAATGACATAGCACAAGGGTATAATGTAAACCAATTAAAATCAGTTGGGTCCAAGATGACAAATCAAATTCAAGTAAACCTTACTCCTCAATCTATAAGCCAACAGACACACCCAGAGGTGGCAGGACAGCTCCAAGTCACAAGGGAGGACAGAGTTGTTCCCCAATGGCTGGGATGATTCTCTCACTTATTAGCATATGAATTCCATCCCTTCACAAAACCTAGCCAGGCCTAATTCCATGGCCCCAGCCCTTGCCCTCCGCAATGGTTCACACCCTGAAGAGTGGCTTTTCTCTGGATCCTAACAAATCCATCTCTTATCGCTTTGTTTCTCAATGAATTTTTGCAATGAGACATCAGAGCCTGAGTTTCATTAGTTTTGGCTGGGCTTGAGTCCCGGTAGAGAGCTGAAGGACAGGAGGAAAAAGCAGTGGGGAAAACGTGCCAAGGAATCCCCTTCATAGCCCACCGGAAGATTTGCTAAATATCTGACCTGTGCTCACACTTTCATTGGTCTGATCCTTGGCACAGAGAAGAGGAAGGACAGAAGAACCCCCACCGGCTTGTGTAACAGCTACTGGGGCTCAGCAGATAGCGCCTTTGGGACATGCTGAGGAGTAGCTTCTCCAGAGTCCCTCAATTGTGTCTCCTGCTGCCCGCCTATTCTCGGGAGGTTTGAGGAAACAAGAAATGAGAGATTGTAAAAGTCCCTCCAGCCATAGGAGTGAGGACCTCTTACCTTAACCGGAGGTCTTCTGGAATCTGAGACTGGACCTCGTGAGCTTTCTGCTGAGTTCGTTTTTCACTGTCCTGGTTTCCAGCACGATGGGCCTTCTCCTGTGCTGGGTTTCTTCGCCTTCCACTTCTAGCTCAGGAGCTTTGCTGAGTTGGGCTCCTGTTGTGCTTGGCCTCTTCCATGCAGAGGTTGTTTCAGCTAGGTTAAAACCGAGTCATGGCACCATAGATGTCACGCGAGTGTATGTTCCTCGGTTCTTTGTCTCATCACAGCAAAGATTTGGAGCAATGGACATTAAAGCCCTCATTGCATCACAGCTCTTGGGTCTTGGAAAAACCGTGCTACAGCTCTTAGGCAAATCAGTGTTACAGCTCTATTTTATTTAGAAGATAGCAGGACAGTGAGAGAGAAAGAAAAGAGCGCACGCACATGGGAGAGAGAGTCCGTGAGAAAGCGCTTTGGCTCTTCTTTTTATATGTTTTTTCCTCTACCTGGGAGGAAAAAACATATACCTGCCCTATGCAAATTGGGCTTAGCCAGGAGTGCTGTTTGTTTTGCCTGAAGTCTTCACTCTGGTCCTCGGACCTTCCTTTGACCTTCCTTGTCTTTTAGTCACCGCCATTTTGGACTCCTTTTCCCTATTCTACCTACCTAACATCCTGATACTTTCTCTCATAAATCTGTCCTATTAGGAAGTAATCCTGAATACAGAAAGACATTTATCTGATGTTTCATCCTCAAATATATCTGGTTAATAATAATACTGCTAAAGAATATGTTTACCAGAAAAATGCATATGTTAAATTTACAAACTCAAGATATAGTTAGATAATTTCACACAGCATAAACTATATAAAGAACAAAATGAAAATAAAATAAAAGCTAAAATTTTGAGACCTTATGCTCTGGTTTCTCTTTATTTACAGATGGTGTAACCTCTTACCATCAAGTGACTGGAGTGGCGGGTCAGAGTGTCACTCTACCCTGCTACTATAATGGAGAAGTCACAAGCATGTGTTGGGGCCGAGGGGCATGTCCTTGGTTTGATTGCGGAACTAACATCATCTGGACTGATGGATACAGAGTCACCTATCGGAGAGATGGACGTTATCAGCTAAATGGAAATATTCGTGGAAGGGATGTGTCTTTGACCATAAACAATGCTGCCGTGTCTGACAGTGGCTTGTATTGTTGCCGAATTGAGGTGAGAGGGTGGTTCAATGACATAAAAACCACCCTAGAGTTGAGGATCAATCCAGGTGAGCTTATCTTCCTACTTCTTTGATCACTTCCTGTGGGTTCCCAGAGATAAGAGTTTTCTGTTTGATATTAACTTTCTTTTCCTTTAGTAGGGAAAGAAAAGTTTCCTATGATCTTGTTTTCAAATAACTCTTCAACAGAATATCTTGTATTTGTGTAGCTGTTGCTGTTGCTGCTGCTCTAAGTCGCTTCAGTCGTGTCCAACTGTGCGACCCCATGCACTGTAGCCCACCAGGTTCCTCTGTCCATGGGATTTTCCAGGCAAGAGTACTGGAGTGGGATGTCATTGCCTTCTCCATGTTTTTGTGTAGAGTGAAGTGTTAAGACTAACCTTGATTCAAGACCGTAGGCTAGAGGATCTTCCCAGTCAGCAAACTGTCTCCTGAAGCAGTGCTTCAGGAACACTAGTTGGTTCATGAAAAAGCATTCACTGTTCCACACTGAAATATAGTGAGTATTTTTATGGAGCTGAATTTCTTCTTCTTGAATATCTGACCTTTTCTCTGAGGTCATTTATTTGGAGAATTTTCAAATGTTCTTTCTTAACATTTTAAGACTCATAGAGAGTTTCACACATATAAAACAGGTAATATAAGGTCCTGTCAAATAGATGTATTATTTGGTTTTGACAATTGTCAACTCAATTTTGTTGCATATACGTTGAAAGAGTCTATGTAGTTTCATCCCCTCCCTCTACCCTTGGAATTTTTGAAGCACAATTCACACCATATCATGGCTCAGCTGGTAAAGAATCAGTCTGCAATGTGGGATACCTGGCTTTGATCCCTGAGTTGGGAAGATCCCCTAGAGAAGGGAATGGCTACCCAGTCCAGTATTATGGCCTGGAGAATTCCATGAACTCTATAGTCCATGGAGTCACAAAGAGTTGCACACAACTGAGTGACTTTCACTTTCACTCACATATCACTAAATTGCTTGTTTAAAAATTAAAATTGCCCTATTGCAAGATGAGAACATTTTCATCTCAATAACTGTTCACTTTTGGCTTTTAAGAATTTTGTGAAATCCAAAAGTCTGGGAAGTTTATGTGTTTTTATCTTGATGTAGACATTTTAATTTTTCTTACCACTTGGTGAAAGGAGCAGGTTCTAAAGGATTTCCTGGTTTCTGGTGCTCTTTCATAGTAAGTATTCTCCAACTAAAGTTTCCAATGAAAACAGAACCCAAATCAGAGCCTATATAAATCTCTTTTTTAGTTTAAATGAACTTGATATTTTAATTTGATAATTTTTCCTAACTTCATCAAGGACACTTAGCTTATTTGATGAAAGCAAGTAAAATCAGGTCAATTGTGATGCAGAAAATAGCTGACTCCAGGAAAACATCTAGGAGGCAATTTAAGAAAGCCAAAAGATGCTGGTGCTATATACATGTGTGTGGAGGCAGGAGGCTGTGTGTGGGGAAGAGATTATTTTTGGAGTTGTGAAATTATATGATTGGTCTGGAGGAAGAAAGAAATTAATGGGGACATTTATAGCGCTTATAAATTCTTTAATAGATGAGTATTTGCAAAGTCACTGCTCTGTCCAGTGGGAAACGGGTTCATAACTGAGTCAAAGTGACTCTCTGCCTCCAACCCAATACTTTACTTGAGCTTTCTTAAACTTTTCAGAGAATGAGCTTACTTTCAACCTCTCTCAGGACTCTTTCTCAGCAGTTTTTCCTAGCCTTAGTGTCCTAGCTTCTTCCTTAGGAAGTATTTACTCCTGAGCAAGACACATTAGTGAAACAAGCTGATTAAATTTCCTCCTTGTTATACTCCTTTGATCAGATGTTTTTCTTGCTTCCTCTTTTCCTTAGGTTTCGTTTCAAACTGAAGGGAGGGGATTGAGACAGCACTGTTCTTCAAAATCTTTAACTACACTATTAGACCCAGGTTGACAAACTGTAGCCATAGGACCAGATCAGATTATAAAATAAGCTCACCAACAGTTTTTTTTTTTCAATGAATAAAGGTTTATTAGAACACAGCCTCATCCATTCATGTATATACTATCTATGACTGTTTTCAGGGCTTCCCAGGTGGCATATGGCATCTGTGTTATCCAGCGTATGTTAATGATGTGGATTAATCCACATTTAGGATGCAGATATGTTGGGAGGGTACCCTTATAACTGACAGAAGTGAATGCTACTTATTTGGTCAATATTCTGGTTATTTGGAACTACTATTTGGGTTCTAGTCATGTACTGCTCAGAGGACAAGACAGCTTCAGGCTCTAGACACTTTCCCCTCCTTCACAGATGCTTATGAAGATATGTAAATCTGATATGTATGACTAGTCTTTACAAAGTGCTTCAACACAAATCCCATGTGTCATTTTTGAATAGCAACACCTCCCACAATATCATCCTTTAAATGCCACTGTTGCCTTGTTGTGACCATGTCTTCATTCCCTCCTCAGTCACAGATTCTAGTTGACCCATGACAAGAACTTGGAGTTCATGGGAGATAAGTGCCGAGTTCTGCCTGGGGACAGTCTCCGTGGTTGTGTTGGTGCACAGGCCCAGCACGAGTCTCTTGTTTCCTGCTGCTTGATGAATACCTGCTTTCATGTTGATTTCTAGCTCCACCTACAACGACAACGACCACCACTACTCCACCACTACACCAACACTACACCACCACTACAAGAAGGACAACTACCACCATTACTCCAAGAACAACCCCCACTACAAGAAGGACAACTACCACCACTACTCCAAGAACAAGCACTACAAGAAAGACAACTACTACCACTACTCCAAGAAGAACCAATAGAAGAAAGAGAGCTGCCACCACTACTCGAAGAAGAAGCAATAGAAGAAAGACAACTGCCACCACTACTCGAAGAAGAAGCAATAGAAGAAAGACAACTGCCACCACTACTCCAAGAACCACTACCACCACCAGCACTACTCCAAGAATAACCACCACTATAAGAAAGACAACCATTACCACTACTCCAAGAACGACTACCACTATTCCAACAACCAGCACTACTACCCCCAAAACAACAACAACCACGACTCCAACCACCACCACCACCACCTCCACTACTCCAAGAACAATCACCATTACGAGAAAGACAGCCATTACTACTACTCCAAGAACCATTACTACCACCAGCACTACTCCAAGAACAGCCACCACTAGAAGAAAGGCAACTGTTACTACTACTCCAGGAACGACTACCACTATTCCAACAACCACCATGGCTACTCCCAAAACAATAACCACCATGACTCCAACAAGCACCACGACTCCAACAACCACCACCACCACCTCCACTACTCCAAGAACAACCACCACTATGAGAAAGACAACCATTACTACTACTCCAAGAACCACTACCACCACCAACACTACTCCAAGAACAACCACCACTACGCAAAAGACAACCATTACTACTACTCCAAGAACCACTACCACCACCAGCACTACTCCACCCACAACCACAACTACAAGAAAGACAACCATTACTACTACCCCAAGAATGACTACCACTACTTCAACAACTGCCACTAGTACCCTCAAAACAACAACCACCACGACTCCAACAACCACCACCACCACCTCCATTACTCCAAGAACAACCACCACTACAAGAAAGACAACCATCACTACTATTCCAAGAATGACTACCACCACTCCAACAACCACCACTACTACCCCGAAAACAACAACCACTACCACCACTTCCACTACTCCAAGAACAACCACCACTACAAGAAAGACAACCATTACTACTACCCTAAGAACGACTATCACTATTCCAACAACCGCCACTACTACCCCTAAAACAACAACCACCATGACTCAATCAACCCCCACCACCACTACTCCAAGAACAACCAAAACTACAAGAAAGACAACCATTACTACTACTTCAACAATGACTACCACTATTTCAAGAACCACTGCTACTACCCCCAAAACAACACCCACCACAACTCCAACAACCACCACCACCACTACTCCAACCACAATGGTCACCACTGCTCCAACAACCACCACCACTGCTGTGCCAATAACAATCAACACCACTACTCCAACCATGACAGTCACCACTGCTCCAGTGACAGTGAGGTCCTCTACTTCTGCTCTTCCAATGCCAGCACCCACAAAGGACCTCCAGCCAGGTAAGCAAAAGTATGTCTACGTGCAGAAGTTTTTAAAGTAAGGACACACCATCCAGGGCACTGTGTTAAGGCATATGGACAATCTAGGGTAGGGATTCTTAACAGGTTTCCAAACTTGGCTTCACAGAATCTGTGAACCACTTGCACCCTCTTATATTCATCTTTTGTATCTTTAAGCATTTTCAGAGTGAGAGGAACCTACGATTTTTATTAGATTCTCAAAGGAATCATTAATAGCAAAAAAAAAAAGCCAGACCACTGCTTGTGGACATCTAAGAAGGATGATGCATTCGGCCCTGTTTAACATAGAATTATGAGGAAAAAATAAGAGTGCCAGAACAGGGCCAAGTGAATGAGATTCTATCTTACAAGGAGCTTTGACTAGAGATCATCTAATCCATTTTGAAGCCTAATCCAACACTTGAGGATACGATTTCAGTGAAGTTAATGCTTACTCTGTTTCCTGTGTCAGGAAACATGCTAACTGCTTTATAAGTATTAAGCCCCTTAATTCTTATCACAACCCCAGGACTGATGCTAAAGCTGAATCTCCAATGCTTTGGCCACCTTGTGCAAACAACTGACTCATTGGAAAAGACCCTGCTGCTGGGAAAGATTGAAGGCAAAAGGAAAAGAGGGTGGCAGAGAATGAGATGGGTAGACAGTATTGCTGACTCAATGGACATAAGTTTGAGCAAACTCCAGGAGACAGAGATGGACAGGGAAGCATGGCATGCTGTGGTCATGGAGTTACAAAGAGTCAGACATGACTTAGCAACTGAACAACAAAAGAAGTATAAAAAGTGAAATAATTCTGTTGTTAAGCTCTCAGATCATTATCTAGATCAGATTTATTCATGATAATGAAATGCCTTCATAGCAGGGTAATACCTCAAGGACATCTATTAATATATTTCTAAGAAAGAGTCAAAGGATAATTTCTGATTTAGTTTTGTTTGTTCTTTCTGCTGGGGGTGTAAATTTTCCTCCACTAATTGAACACCACTTTTCCATTCTTGTCATTCCTATAGCTTCTTTATCTTCTCCAACTCAGACAGCAGAAAGCCAGCCTACTACCCTGTATGAAACAAACATAACCAGCTCACCATGGCACTCTTGTTCAACAGGTAACTTCAGTTTCTTTCCTGAACACCTGGGAGCATTCAAATTTTAATAATATTAGCACATTGTTCAGAGCGCATATTCTGAAATAAGACAAGCGTGACTTGAATGCCAACAATGGCTATTCCACTCAGCTATGCAGTTTGAACAAATGTCTTATTACCCTCTTTGAATCTGTTTTTATTCTTTGGAAAATGAAGGAAATATTCTTTTTTTTTTTTTTTAATTGATCTGGGGACACAGTTACAAGGTAAGTGATAGAGTGGCAACTATGACTGTTACTTAGAATGTCCAGAAATATGTACATTTGAGTGACACAGGCAGCTTGTATGATTTGGGACCATCCACATACATATCCACATTTTTCTAAATACAGTGAATCAGCCTTGTCTTTAAACTTATTTCTAGGCATACTTCCCTGGACAGAGCCTTAAAATAATTAAATCCAAACTGGTCCAGACTGAACTGGTCGCCTGTTTATGCTTCCTCTAAGCCCCAGACACTACACAGATTCAGTAGGCTCCCCTGCTGCCTTGTCGAGCTTTCATTTCACATGGACACTTTGAGTTGGGTTGAGGACATGGACACCAGAGCCAAAGAGGCAGGTCCCACTAGGATTGTGCTATTCCACTCCCAAAGACTCCAGTTCTCCCTAGTTTGGGAAAGCCCATATTCTTTTGAGATGTAAGATTAGTCTGTTTTTCTTATAATGGAGAAAGATGATATTGAATTGTCATCTTTCCCAACTAACTCTGTTACCCATGGTGGTAAATTTGGAGAGTGCCATATGTGAACCCCTTTGTAATGCAGAACTGGCTTCTTTGTCCATGTGCCTGTGAAGAATCCAACAAGGTCAGATTTTGTAAGATTTTGTAAGACTTGTGCGTATGATTCATCATGCTCAGGAGTTGCTAATCTGTAGCAGACACCCACAGAGAAGGCAATGGCAACCCACTCCAGTACTCTTGCCTGGAAAATCCCACAGACAGAGGAGCCTGGTAGGCTGCAGTCCATGGGGTCGTTAAGAGTCGGACACGACTGAGCGACTTCACTTTCACTTTTCACTTTCACGCATTGGAGAAGGAAATGGCAACCCACTCCAGTGTTCTTGCCTGGAGAATCCCAGGGATGGGGGAGCCTGGTGGGCTGCCGTCTATGGGGTCTCACAGAGTCGGACACGACTGAAGTGACTCAGCAGCAGCAGCAGACACCCAGGGTGGCCTACTTTGCCAGTCATTCAAGGAAGCTCTTAACTGAAAATGGACATGCAGCAGGACTCAGAGAGGGACCAATTTAATTCAAATTAGCTAATAGTGACATTTGGTTTTGAAAGTGGAATCCTTGGTGTGAAATGTTTCTTGGCACAGAAACAAAGAGAAGGCAGATAAAAATACAAGTAAGAGCAGTTGGGGCAACTGCACCCCACACTTTTAGGCTAAGAGGAAGAACAAAGTAGAAAATGGGAAATTGTTCTCTAAAATATGTCACTAAAACCTGGTCAAGTAGACTTGGCAGCATGGAACAGACATTGCAGCAGCTGTGTCCCCACAACTTCTGTGACTGCTGCCGTCTTGGCAGCATCTCTGAGGCCCTTAAGCCAAATCCTCACAGTGCCCGAGTCACATTTCAGTGGGTTAAAGCCTCACAAAGCCAAGAATGTTAGTCCAGGAGGAATTTTGATTTTCATAGGGCCTGCACCTACCTTTTCAGATGCACGTGCCAGCAAATTGTTGTGCATTATCTCATTTAATTCTTTCAGGGCAGGTTTATTTCTTGCCATTGCCAGACTGAGGAGGACATTTAGTTCTACTTTGGAGACAAACAGCTTCCAATTCAACTCCCCGCCAATGGCAGTTTCAAGCTGCACGCCCATGGACAAGTTGTTTCATTCCTCACTACATGTTTGTAAGGAATGAAGGACATGGTATTTGGAAGATCCATTTTATGATGTCCCTTCCCCTTTGCTCCTATTGTTATAATAGCAACATAATTGTGATACCTGATATTTGTTTAATATGGTGTTAAGCACCTTACATGCATCATCTAATGTGATAACTTTATGAGACGGGTGTTATCAAGAGCTTGTAGTTCAAGGTTACCCCAGCTAGAAATATAAATACATACATTTACATGCATATATATGTAATGTGTATGTAAAGGACATTGATCGAGGTCACATTGGTAAGTGGCATGTCAGCACTGAAGTCAAGTTTCATCTGACTCAAGTCCTTTTTTTTAAAAAAATCACTCTGGCTTAATGAAAAAAAAAAAAATCACTCATTCTATAGCTTAAGCATTTAAGGTTATAACATAAGTCATACTCAGAGACTAGATTGTAGACACTGTCTTTGTCTCTTGAAGAAGTAGTCTTGGAATGTTTAAATTGTAGATACAGTTATGTAAACGGTTAAAATTTAGGGGGATATGGTTAGTTCATGTTCACTACCATTAGAAAATGATGGTTTTATAGCTCTGTCAGTAGTACGGGAATCTCTGAGACCTGCAGAATTTACATTGGATGGGAATACAGTGTGTGCGGTGGTTATGAGCTGAGGCTGTTGTCGTTTAGTAGAGTTGGAAACTTCAACCATTTCAGCACCTCATCTAAAATTTTGGATCAAGAAAATTGGTATAAGGATGTGAAGTACTTGTGTGTAATAGATATTCAGTAAAGAGAGAATCCTGTATTTGACCTATAGTTGCTTAGAAGGGCCAATAGTATATGTTCTGTGGGACAAAAGAGATATTTCAAAACACTATTAAAATTTGGGCATTCAAAACTTTAAGGCATAGTATCCTTTTATATTGGAAGTTTAGGTAGTATAAGGTATACCGGCCTTGGGAGTGATGTAACATATTTTCTAAAGCACATTTGGATCAGTGTCTGGGCACACTGGCATATAATGTAGGAGTTGGATGCCACCTGTTTGAGGTATCTTAGTGCATTTCACTCACATTTTGAATGTAAAACCAATGTAATGTTCATTTTGAACAGAGTGGTTCTGCTCTTTGGTTGTGTAATGACCTCTGAGCACTCACTGGAAGTTTCTGAGCTGCCATGAAAATACTGATTATTTATCTGTAAGTGGTAATTTTTAACCTAGTTCTGACAATGGGCCACTCTGACTTGTCTAAAATTGTCAGTAAATTTTCTGTG